>NC_060884.1:33867472-33912472 GCF_014805685.1 Silurus meridionalis | reverse complement strand
GCATGGCCGATATAGTTTACAGTGCTAAGCTGGCTGGCCGGTGCAGCAGGTTTTGGGATGGTGGACGATGTGGTAACTGTTTATTTAAAAGGTGAGAGGATGAAGCTCAGAGCCTGGAGCGTTCCACCATGCGGTGTTTTAGATACTGTATATATGTTGCTGCATCCATGTTCCTGTTTTATTTGCTGATCTCTATAAAATCCCTTTAAAAACACACCCTATTTCTCAGACTTATTGACTGTTTCTACATGATATACAGAAGATCGAATGGTATCGAATGGCATAAAAGTAAAAAAAAAAAACAATTTATTTCTATATGATTATCAGTAGATGTGCTCCACTTTTATTATTTAGAAAGTGACCAATAATTTGTGACTGATATTTGATATGCAGAAATGATGTGATGTGACAGTGGCCTGTATCAGGGTCCGCCATGATACAGGGACCAAGGGCCCTGAAAGTTAGGGGCCCTGCTTAAGGGCCCAAGAGTGGTAGTTTCTTCACAACAATAAGTGTGTGTGTGTGTGTGTGTGTGTGTGTGTTAAAGAACACACGGTTTGTGTTATGAGAGTGGAAAAGTCTTGTGCATTGGAACATCAATGGGATTTGAGTGGAATGCCAGAAGAATTTTGGAAGAATCTGTGAAACATCGTGTGAGATGTTGTAGGTCTGAGGGATGTTGAAGGTCTGAGGGATATTGAAGGTCTGAGGGATGTTGAAGGTCTAAAGTATGTTGTAGGTCTGAGGGATGTTGAAGGTCTGAGGGATTTTAAAAGTCTAAAGTATGTTGTAGGTCTGAGGGATTTTGAAGGTCTAAAGTATGTTGTAGGTCTGAGGGATTTTGAAGGTCTAAAGTATGTTGTAGGTCTGAGGCATATTGAAGGTCTAAAGTATGCTGTAGGTCTGAGAGATGCTGAAGTTGTAAAGTATCTTGTAGGTCTGAGAGATGTTGAAGTTGTGAAGTATCTTGTAGGTCTGAGGGATGTTGAAGGTATGAAGTATGCTGTAGGTCTGAGGGATGTTGTAGGTCTAAGGGAGTATCTCGAAGGTCTAATGGATGTTGAAGGTCTGAAGTATGTTGTAGGTCTGAGGGATGTTGAAGGTCTGAAGTATGTTTTAGGGCTGAGGTATGTCCACAGGTCAGAAGTTTCTATATGAGCCTCATTTGTTGAGGAATTATATAGAAAGTTGTGGAATTCGATATAAATTGTATCATACAAAAACATAAATATAAACATTGTTTGGTCATTGCTGTGTGCATGTGACTGAATGTGCAGGAGAAATGAAATCACATTAAATTTGGTTGTTTCAACCAAAATTATCCTGCAAGATTTTTTTCTTCAACTACATTAAAGTTCCCTCTTATCGGCTCACCTGTAATTTTGTAAATTCCCAGTTTATTTCCAGTAATTCCCCTTAATTTCCATAGCAAGTTTCCAGTCTTGAAAATTCCTTGAATTTTGCAACCCAAGTCTCTCGGAAAACTCCTCTGTCGTGTAGAAATGGGAAAACGTCAAGTTTTATGTCTACGTCTGACACTGGAGACTCCTTTCATGAACATCTCCTCAATGATTTGTGTTGAGAAGTTCTCTGTGAATGATCCTGAGCTGTTACTAATGAATTCACAAAACTAATACACTACATGTGATTCTTCACGTCTGCTGTCAGAGCTACAGCGGAGTCAGCTGGTGGTGGATTAGCCGCGACCCCTCAGTGACCTCAGATGTGTTAGTGAGGCTCATCATGGATCCGAGTGGATCAGGTTGGATTTACAGTAATGATGTAGAATGTTGAGAAATGTCTCAATTTGATGAATAGTTTGTGGAGGCCTGAGCATGATAAGATGGTTTGGGCTTTTTTTCTGAACATCTTTGATAAGCTCCACCCTTTTAGGAAGATTTTCCACTAAATTCTGTGGAGATTTGTGGAGATGAGAGGTGTGTGTAAGGAATGTGTGTGTAAAAGTTGTGTGTAAGCAGTGTAGATGAGGGGTGTGGTTGTATTTTAGGGTTTTGTGTGTAAGGGTTGTGTGTGCAAAGTGTGTGTGAGAGGTGTGTGGGTGTGTGTGAGATGTGTGAGTGTGAGGGATGTGTGCAAGGTGTGTGTGTGAGGAGTGTGTATGTGTGATGTGACGGACAATGTGTGTGTGAGAGGTCCGTGTGAGGAATGTCCGTGTGAGGTGTATGAGTGGTGTGTGTGAGGAGTGTGTGTGGGGATTGTAGGTGAGCATTGTGTTAGATTCTGAACCATGCAGTGATGAAGGTGCTCAGGATGTTCTTCACAGTGCGTCTGTAGAACATAGTGAGATTGTTGGTGAAAGCTAGGCTTGCTTTCAGCCTCTTAAGAAGTAGAGATGCTTCTAGGCTTTTTTGGATAAAGAGCTGATGTTGAGGGACCAGGTGAGGTTCTTTATCAGGTAAACACCAAGGGAGCTGGGGTTAAGGTTAAATGGCAAAAAAGTGTATGCTTTCTCCATTACTGAAAACCACCTATCAGGTGTAGTATGGAATTATACAGGGCACAGTTCCCCGCTCATGTCAAATCCATCCTTACAGCCATCAAGAGAGTGAGGGAAGGCCAGTCACTCACTGTAAAGCAGCTTTAAGATTGCTGGGTCTGAGGGTGGTAGCGTCTAATGTTATTCCATTTGGCCTCTTGCACATGAGACCCCTTCAGTGGTGGGTAAGAGCCCGAGGGTTCTCTCGGAGGGGCAATCCACTCCATACGATCAAGGTCACATGGCGAGTCCTATATGCCTCAGATGTGCGGAAAGATCCCGGGTTCCTGTCTCAGGCTCCGTGCTTGGAGTTCCTGGTCGTCGCGTAACGATTATGACAGATGCATCCCTCACGGCTGCTCCGCACAAGGTCTCTGGGAAAGGCCTCATCACACATTGCATATCAATTGCATGGAGATTCTGGCCATGCTTCAAGCATTAAAGCATTTCTTCCAGACCTCAAGAGCTACCATGTGTTGGTCCATATGGACAACACATCAGTGGTTTCTACATTAACCACCAGTGGGGTCTGCGATCTACAAGCTGGCACTTAAGATCCTCCTGTGGGCCCAGGGCAAGCTGCTCTCCTTGAGGGCAGCGTATATCTCAGGCCACTTAAATGAAGGAGCAGAGTCAAGGGCCAAGGCCCGGGGAATGGTGACTCCACTCTAAAGTGGTGGAGCAAATTTGGGAGAGATTTTACGGAGCTCAGGTGTACCTGCTTGCGACTTGAGAGAAATCACACCATCCTCTCTGGTTCTCCATGAGGCTACGCCTGTACACCTTTCGCCCTGCTTCTGGAGAGAGTTCGCCAGGACGGAGTCCGTCTCCTTTCGGTGGCCCCACAGTGGCCGGGCAGACCACAGTTTACGGACCTGATAGCCCTTCTCGAACACCCTTGCAGGAGGGATCTTCTCTCTAAGGTAGGGGGCACAGTAAATTACCCCTGCCCTGAGGGGGCACAGCTCCTAGCCGCCGGTCTCTCCAATGAGGTGGTAGAGACCATTCTCCAATCCAGAGCTCCCTCCATGAGTAGGTCATACACCAGCGAGATGGTGCCTGTTCATGGCATGGTACTATCTCTACCAATTGGATCCAGTTAACTGAATTTCTTCAGGAACAGTTCGCCAAAGAGTTGGCTACTTTCACCCGAAATGTCTACGTGTCCGCCATTGTGATGTACCATGCCAGCCTTGCGGGGCAGTTTCTGGGTAAGGAGTACGGAGGCTGAGGCCTTTGGCACGACCTAGAGTGCCTGCGTGGGACTTGGCTGTTGTCTTAAAGGCACTATAGGAGCCTACCTTCAAGCTATTAGCTGAGGTGCTTTGGAGGTTTCTCACAGTCAAGACTGTGTTCTTCCTGGCTGTTTCCTCTGTCAAGAGAGTTAAAGATCTTTAGGCCCTCTCTGTGTCCCCCTCTTTCCTGTGGTTTATTGTTGTTGACACAGCTCGAGTTACTGAAAGGGAACGTCTCTGGGTTACGTAACCATGGTTTCCAGAGGGAACAAGATGCTGGGTCACCATGCCACACTGCCCTTTTCAGGAGCTAGCGCCGGTTTTATAGCTTCCTGGTCATAATGTCACCCCACAGGTAACACGCACATGTGCGTTACAAAAGCATTGTTAAAGCAGGGTCTTGTTCCCTCAGGGAACCAGGGTTAAATAATTAACCCAGAGATGTTATTACACCTAAAATAAAGTCTTAAAAGATAACAGGCTGTAAATGATCGTTATTATATAATATAAATGGTATATTAGTAATTTGCAGGTAAATAACTAACTTGAAGCTTGAATAAGTAAGTAGAAAAGAAAAGATCTTAAACACTTGGAACAATCATAATAACTTACGCAGTCTGCTCTCGTATAGAATAATATTTTTAAAAAAAGATCAATAAGATTTTTATGGCTGGAAATTAGTGATGGGAAATCAGATCATTTTAGTGACTTGGTTCTTTGAATCTCATTCATCAAAATAAACAAAATGTTTTTGAGTCATTTAGTTCATTTCATTTCTTTAATCCTTTATTCTCCTACCAGTACATAACCTACAGACATTTTGCGATGCTTTGTATATGCGCATCCTGTAAAAAAATGAGCGAATCACTCTTTGAGACGACTCGTTCTTCTGAGTTACATTAAAGACATTTTTTGTCCTGTTTGCTCCAAAATATAAAGAATGGAGAGCGATTGGAGAGAGAAGGAGCGTTTAAATCTTCTATAATATAAGTGAGTTCATGACGTTCATTATTACAGCAAAGTCACAGCTGATTTGTGGATTGCGTTTGGTAGGAAGGTGTTGATTAATTGGACAGCAGCTCCGACATTTACATTTACGGCATTTGGCAGATGCCTTTATCCAGAGCGACTAACATTTATCTCAGTATACAGCTGAGCAGTTGAGGGTTAAGGGCCTTGCTCAAGGACCAGCAGGAGCAGCTTGATGGTGCTGGGATTTAAATCAACAGCCTTCCCATGATTAGAAGGCCAACATCTTCATCCACTGAGATACCACTTCCCCACTGAGTCGTAATATATGTAATTGTTTCCATAGTAGCAACTTATACAAATAATGCTCCTCATTAAATAATGTGTTGTAGAAAAGCTTGATAAAGATGGAAGGAGTCTCCGGTGTCAGTGCTGCATTTTTTGCTTTGCTGAGGCTGCTCAGAAAACGACTGTTTAGAGCTGCTACAACAGTAGCAAAAACAGGATTGATCTCACTCAAGGAGAAGGTCGTGAGTTCAAATCCCACACCAAGCAGCAACTCTTGGGCCCCTGAGCAGGGTCCTTAACCCCATAGCTGCTCAGTTATATGAATGAGATACAAATGTAAGTCGCTCTGAATAAGGGCGTCTGAAAATGCTGTAAATGTTCACAAACTCGCACCATAGAAGCTCCGCAAAATTAAATGTATATGTAACGAGATAAAAAATGCGTGGTGAAAGTAACGTCACCCTGCCGCTGATTACTTTACTGTAACCTCAGCACACGCGCAGTGTTTCTGCCAGTAATGACTGTGTTCTGAAAATAACCTGAGCTTCAAGTCATCTTTCAGAGATTACTGTATATTCCCAAGTTTAATGTTTTTGTTTTTCTTAAGGTCAAAACTCCAATTAATTCCAAGCACAAGTGAAGTTATTTTCTTCAAAGTGCTAACACACACACACACACACACACACACACACACACACACACAAACCCGGATTTAATGCAAATCGACAAATTCCCCAACTTTCAGAACTAATTAAGAGCTCAGTATCAGCCCGGATCGCTCATATACATAATACCTGGCTCCGAGTCTACAATTCTGCACTGTAACACACTCAGCTGGCTGTCCTTCAGACCTTCAGTCCTCCAAGACCTGAGAGAAAATCATGTTGGATGACAGGGAAAAAATGGCAGGAAATCAGTTGTTGCTCTGTGAGCTGAAGTGAAGCATTCGTTATATCTGTCTAGGTTCCTTTTTTATTGTTCATTGTTGAAATGTTCAACTAATAATTGTCTGGATGGCGATGTTCTCATTCTCACTCCAGTAATCAGCAGTGGAGAAATTACAGTACAGTAGTAAAAATATCAATGCCCTCCATATATATAACTTCAGTAACAGTAGTCCAGAAATCTCTACATCTGTACTTTCACAAAGTAAAAATCAAAAAATGTAATAAATAGTACTATAATATCTATCTATCTATCTATCTATCTATCTGTCTGTCTGTCTGTCTGTCTGTCTGTCTGTCTGTCTGTCTGTCTGTCTGTCTGTCTGTGTATCTATTCATCTATCTGTCTGTCTATCTATCTATCTATCTATCTATCTGTCTGTCTGTCTGTCTGTCTGTCTGTCTGTCTGTCTGTGTATCTATCTATCCATCTGTCTGTCTGTCTGTCTGTCTGTCTGTCTGTCTGTCTGTCTGTCTGTCCGTTTGTCTATCCGTTTGTCTGTCTGTCGGTCTCCATTTGCTGTTATCAGAAGCTTAATGGGAAGATGTTCCACTAGATGTAGTGCAGATTTGTGGAGATTCATTCAGCTACAAGGGTACTGTTGGAGGTGAGAAGGTGAGGAGGTTCCCCGGGTGCAGTCAGCATTCACATTTATCTCATATGTGTTTAATAGGGTTGGAGCTCTATAACAGGAGATCCTCCACTTTAATCTATAGAAAAGCAGATTTTGGAAAAGTCAGGTGTACCAATACTTATAGATAGATAGACAGACAGACAGACAGACAGACAGACAGACAGACAGACAGACAGACAGATATCCGACACCAGTAGGAATAAAACTTCTCTTTTTACATTTCTACTTGTGTAAAGTACTGAAAGTTCTCGTTTTTGAATGTTCAGTATGAACAGTGAAAGTAGTGATGTATGAAAACTCTCTGTGAATAATTAATGGAGTTCACTGTTCCATTCTCCTGCACATCAAGATCGTTATTTGGAAAGTGCTCTCTATAGTCACACATCCAGTGAGAGATCCCTTCCTCCACACGGCGAGAAACGGCATGTTCTTCTGAAATGAAGAAAAGTAAAAAATTATGATCACACATTATAATGTAGTGAAGAAAAAGTTGATGATAAAGTTCAGAGAGCTGGAAAATGCACTTCATGACTTTCCACCAGTGCTGTGAAAAACTCATGAGCTTCACGAGATTGAGCAGCAAAACGTTTTCATAATCGTCTTAAACTGTTATGATATCTATTTGAATAGATATTCATTTGTTCATTTAGGAAGTTCTCTAATCAGCCAGTCACGTGACAGGAACGCAAGGCGCACATATACAAGAAGAGGAGGTAGAGAGACCAGTGAAGAACTTTGCTCAATGTTCACTTCAAACTTCAGAATTAGGAAAATCTCAGTGATCTATTTGATTCGGATTCTGTGGCCTGGAAGTTGTTTAAAAAATCTGTGAAAGTGGATTTTATACAAATGGTGCGGAAAACAAACAAAAAACCCATCTAAACGGATTGCGATCGATTGGACTGATGGAGAAAGAAACGACCGAAGATTAGATTTGGGTGCGAGTCCCTCTGATTCGCAGAGAAGAGAAAGGGGCGGAGCCAGCGATGAAGAAAATGCAGCTTTTTGCAGAAGATTCGTATCCGCGGTATGACGCCGTATTCGCTGTGAACGATCGAGGCGAACGAGTCTATTCGAGACATTTCTTTTCTCCCCGTGTCACACTCGAGAGCTTGATTTACCCACATCAGCTTCGTTTCTTTATTTCTTGTGCTCTGATGCTAATGCACATCTCATTACTGACTTTCAGCTCTCACACTCAAAGCAGCAGCAGCACATTCATTTGTGGTGTTTTGTGTGTGTGTGTGTGTTTTTACCCACAGCTCGAGTTTAACACTAACAAGGTTGATTTAAAAGCTTTTTCCAATTCAAGGCTTCTTCTCTGACAACACTGCGGCAGGTGATACGAACAGAAGTGTGAGCGACGTGGCTAATCAGGAGTCCGCGAGATCTCATGAATTCATCACAAGGATACGAATCGCTTTCAAGCAACATCAATTGTAGACTTAGAGGTTTTAGCGCGCAGTCTCGCATGTAAAAAGCAAACAGCGCGTGGTGTCAGTGATTCGCCTCTAGAGGCCGCTCTTGTAATGACAACGGACCGTAAGCCGGAAAAACTATCGGTATGGATTTTTGCCGATAGTTCCAGCAAACAACTACCGATTCCGATTAATGGGCAAAACCTATAAATCTGTCGACCTCTAGTTATAATGGAGCAGTGAAGTGGTGCGCAACGAGCGTCTGATGAGCGTCAGTGTTTTTTCTTCTCATGCGATTACAACATGGGGGCGTGATTTTGAAGAAACAGCTGTGGAACGGAGCGGCGAGGGCTCCTCACAATGACTTCTTTTTTAAGGTTGAACCCATTTCTACTGGACACGATCATGACGTCCTAACTAGTAATGACACTGAAATCCCCTTTGCACAGAATTTACACTATGACTATTTTTTTAAAGTCTTTAAAACCCCTCAACTTCTTCATTATAACTAACAGTAAAGTAAAAGCACAGTGTCACCAACTTCTAGTTCCAAAATCTCCACCCTGTATTTTGTATTTTCTTCTTTTTTTTTTTTTCTGTGTATAAGATGATACTTTTATTTAAAATCATTAGACTAAAAATGTAGGGTGGTCTTCTACACAGAAGTAAACGGATCGGAGAACTGCACGATTTCTTGTCTCTCTTTAACTATTTAATACAAATTAGTTTCTTTTTTAGAATTAAAATATTGATTTCTTAATTTTGGGGTGAAAAAGTGGAGGTCGCTTTTATACATCATCGTATACACAGGGAAATACGGTAATTAAACCCGTTTAATGTTACCTGGTCCTGTTTGGTCTCCGTGTGAAGGACATCGAGATGAAATATGTGCTCACTTTGGTGCGTCTTGCACCAACAAATACCTGCGACGTGTGACCAGTTTAATGATTATCATTTCTTTCTGATTGCTAGTCGTATAGACGTGTGATTTGCAGAAAGTGCTGTTGTTAAAAAACCCAATCAGCACCGGAGAAATGTCCTCATGAAATCCTCCTAATCAGTAGACGTGAAGGTCAAGTCAGGTGAATCATGAACGCGAGTTTCTCTCAAGCAGCAGACGGAGATTACGAGCGTCGATACAATCCCGCGTCCTCAGTGTCCCCGTCCTTAGAGACACACTGTGTGTGTGTGTGTGTGTGTGTGTGTGTGTGGTGTGTGTGTGTGGGTGTGGGTGTGTGTGTGTGCCAAATAACCAAGATGATAGAGAGATTAAGAGAAAGAGGGATGAAGAAGAAGAAATCAAACTGGAAGAAAGAGACAGACAGACAGATACTGTAGATAGATAGATGGATGGATGGATGGATGGACAGACAGACAGACAGACAGACAGGAATGAACGAGAGAGAGAGAGAGATGGAGAGATAAAGTAAGAGGGATAAAGAGAAAGAAAAACACACATACATACTCTCTCACACACACACACACACACACACACACACACACACACACACACATACTCTCACACACACTGTCACACACACACACACACACACACACACACATACACACACACACACACACTCTCACACACACCACACAAACACTCTCTCACACACATACTCTCACACACTGTCACACACACCACACAAACACTCACACACACAAACACACACATACACACACATACTCACACACACACACACACACACACACCCCTCTCACACACACCACACTCTCACACGCTCACTTACACACACATGACACACACACACACACGCACACTCTTACACATACACACACACAGACTCACACACACACACACACACACACTCACACGCTCAATTACACATGATACACACACACACACACACACACACGCACACACACACACACACACACACACACACACACACACACACACACACACACACACTCTTATATACACACACACACTGTATTCCTCTTCAGCTCTTCAGATGTATTGCTCCAGTTTCATTCATAATTATTCAGTCACATTACAAGTAAAAAAAAGTTATTTATTAATTTCCATTTATTTACAGAAATGTTTTTCTTTTTTTTAATATACTCATAATTATTATTATTATTATTACATCTTCATATTTATCATCATCATCATCATTGTCACCATCATCATCATCCTCTTGAATAGATCAATAGATGTGAGTGATAAAATCTGGAGAAAAGTACTGGGACTGTAATTGAACAGAACTTGTTCTGCATGATGGCCACCAGTCCATTACTCCAGGATAGTTGTGTCTACTGTATTGATGCTGCTATATGATGGAGCTGAACCTGTGAGATGATGCTACAGTTGGATTTGGAGTGAAATGTGAGCAAAACAGCTTAGCCAGCTGAGATGAGTTAAAAATGACAAAATGCTCACTCTCGATTGATTGTCTTCTCCCAGCTCGGATTTTTCTCCTCCGGGAAACGTGTTTATACTGGAATTGGCAGAATCCATTTTCACTAAAGCTTCACTTTCACCAGGGGTTACAGGAACAAAATAAAAATCTCTCACGTCAGCTTCTTTCTTCTGACGACGTGTACCACGAATACTGGAATACACTATTATGCAATATTATAATATGTACAGTATAATTGCTATGTGCCTCTTTTTGAACATCCCATTCCAGATTTAGTTTCCATTCACTGTTATAATGAGCTCCACTCCTCTGGAAATAGATGTTCCACTAGATTTGGTGGAGATTTATTCAGCTACAGGGGTGATAGTAAAGTCAGGTACTGATGGGGGTGAGAAGGTGAGGAGGCCTGGGGTGCAGCCAGAGTTCACATTCATTCATCTTCAAAAGGGTTGGAGCTCTACTGCAGGAGATCTTCCATATCTTCCAAACCATGGAAAGCAGATTTTCATGGAGCTGTGCACTTTTGCTGGAACAAGTTTGGATCTCCGAGTTCAAGTATATGAAAAATTTTCTCCTTTGAAATCGTGTTCCTCCAACTTTGTGCTAACAGTTTGCGGTGTCTTTTGGTGTCTCAGGTGTCTCCTCCTAGCTTGTCCTCCTCACCTGTCCTCATTTGCTGTACTTGTTTTGAGCATGCCTTTTTGAGAATTTTCTTTATTCATACTATCGTTATCGATTATCAAGTTTACGTTTGAGGAGCACGCACGCTTAAAGAGCGGAAGAACATCACCGGAAGTCAACCAGAGTTCAGGAGAACCTTCAATGAGCTCAACCCCGAAAATGAAACCATTCGGCAACTTGTGCATGAGGATCGTCGGAGAACAATCCATATGATCTCACCAGATTTGGCTCCTGTGGACTCCGCCCTCTTCCCAGAGATGAAGATGCAGCTCTACGCTCGTCGTTTTGACACCGTTGTGGAGATCCTGCACGAATCACAGAAGGTGTTTCGAAAAGAAGTCTTCCATGACACGTTCCAGAAGAACACTGGGATCACTGTATTGCTGTGTAAGGCGACTATTATGAAGGTGATCGTGTGGAAAAGTTTATAAATAAAGTACTTTCTTGTCAAAAGATCGAGTCTCCAAACTTTTTGATATCACCTCAGACAAGTCACTGTTAACGAGCTGTTGCTATAGAAACGATAGAGTATTAGACTAAGAGCATTCTTATTCTCTTTAAAACATTAAACTCTGCAATAAGCAAAATTCAAGCAATATTTTTTTATAGCAGATAATTGGAAATAAGTCTAATGAATTTCAACCAAACGAGGGCAGAGTGGAAGTGCAGATGTTTATGGATGTGCCATTATTTAACTGTGTTTAAGGCCTTATTATTAACCAGGGATGCCAAGTTTCAGCACGAGGACTCTACTGTACATCTACATTTACATATTCAGCATTTTTGCCAGACATCATTATCTAGAGCAACTTACAAGGTGGTATCAAAAAGTTTGGAGACTCGCTCTGTTTTTAAGAACGTATTTTATTTATCTATATTTACACACCGTCACCTTCAGAATCGTCCCCTTGTTCTCTGGATAAGGGCGTCTGCCAGATGCCATGAATGCGAATGTAAATAGTAGCTCCAATGTAAACAGAATAGACTCAATAATGGTTTAAACTTCGCCTTGGGAGCTCCTATGGATGGTTCCTCAGCTGGCGAATAAGAAGAACAATCTCTCTTCATGATGGAGTCAATCAATATGTCCGTCCCACTTCAGGTCCTAAGATATGGAAGCTACCACGAACTTAAATTCCACCACAGCCACAGTGCTGTTCAGGATGGTGAGGTGTGAAAGTCCAGAGGGGAATTTCTCCTGAACTCCACAATCATCTCCACTGTTTGAGCTCCAGGTCGTTGTGATTTCATTTTAATGTGATTTTGTCACCAAAACGTAGTCCTAGTGCACGTGAGCACACCTGATCATAAAACCCATTCTGATTCTGTATGCGAAACCAGGTCACGTATTTCTCATATACAGACTTTATCCACTCCATAATCCCTCTTTCCATCACTCGATATTTGCAATATGGATCTTATGGTACAAAAGGTCCTGTATATAATATCCACACTGTCTGCACTCACGGCTTGGGAGTTTTGTAGATGGAGCTCTGATTATTCTAAAACGTGCTAGTTATTGTGTCAGATTTGACATTTGATTAGATTGGATTCAACTTTATTGGCAGAGTACAAGTACAGGGCCAATAAAATGCAGTTAGCATCTAACCAGAAGGCACGAAAGCAATGTATATAAATAAATCAAAACAAAGGTGGGTGTGTAACGGTACACAAAGTTCACCGTTCTGTACGTACCTCGTTTTTTCAAGCGGGTTCAATTTCGGTACAGGAAATGAGGAACCTTTTTTTAACGTTTTTTAATTAACGCAGTTTGTTATTATTGTATGAACATCAACAGTTGACATTTTAAAACAATTTTAAAAAATATGCCTGCTTGGATCAATAATATATAAAATAATATTTTGTAATATTTTATACAAAAAATTATATGGGATATATATATATATATCTTCTTCTCCTTTTGGCTTCTCCCATTGGGGGGGCCACAGCGGATCATCCGTCTTCATACCCCCCTTTCCTCTACATCCGTCTCAGTCACATCACCACATCCATAAACCTCCTCCTTGGTATTCCTCTTTTCCTCCTTCCTGGTGTCTCCATCCTCAGCATTCTCCTACTGATATACCCCATGTCCCTCCTCTGCACATGTCCAAACCATCTCAATCTCACCTCCCTCACCTTGTCTCCAAAACTTCCTACATGCACTGTCCCTTTAATAAACTAATTTCTAATCCTGTCCATCGTCGTCACTCACAATGAACATCTCAACATCTTCAGCTCTGCTACCTCCAGCTCCACCTCCTGTCTTTTACTCAATGCCACTGTCTCTAAACCATACAACATCTCAGGTCTCACCACAGTCCTATAAACTTTCCCTTTCACTCTCACAGATACTCTTCTATCACAAATCACTCCTGCTATCACTCTTCTCCACCCACTCCACCCTGCCTGCACTCTTTTCTTCACTTCTCTAACACACTCTCCATTACTTTGCACTGTTGACCCCAGGTACCTGAACTCCTCCACCTTCTCCACCTCTTCTCCCTGCAACCGCACCCCTCCACTGCCCTCTCGCTCATTCACACACATGTACATTGTCTTACTCCTACTGACTTTCATTCCTCTTCTCTCCAGCGTGTACCTCCACCTCTCCAGGCTCTTCTTCACCTGCTCAGTACTCTCACCACAACTCACAATACCATCCACAAACATCATAGTCCACGGAGACTCCTGTCTGACCTCATCCTTCAAACTGTCCATCACCACTGCAAACAGGAAAGGGCTCAGAGCCGATCCTTGATGCAGACCAACCTCCACCTTGAACCAGTCTGTCGTTCCTACTGCACACTTCACTGCTGTCACACTGTCGTCATACATGTCCTCCACCACCCTCACATACTTCTCTGACACACCAGACTTCCTCATCCAATACCACAACTCCTCTCTCCACCCTGTCGTACGCTTTCTCTAAATCCACACACACACAATGCAACTCCTTCTGACCTTCTCTATACTTCTCCATCAACATTCTCAAAGCAAATAATGCGTCTGTGGTGCTCTTCCTCGGCATGAAACCATACTGCTGCTCACAGATGGTAACTTCATGGTGTGACTGATCAACTTTATTCCTCTGTAGTTACTGCAGGTCTGCACATCTCCTTTATTCTTAAAGATCAGTACCAGCACAATAGCAACCATGTGATTAACCAACCTATTTGTTAGCTCCTTCTTTTAAGCATGGGGCAGCATGATGCCCGCCCTAGTAGACATTTATTAGCACTTGTTAATATCAATAATAATAATAATAATAATAATAACAACAATATGTAGGTGAGGTACAAAGCACATCTGTCAAACAACGACGTTTTGTAAATAGTTGATCACTCAGAAAAGGTAAATAAAAATATCTGTGGAATTTTTAAATGTGCACAAGTTGTGAACTTTATGAAGATAAATATTTGTTTTGCATCAGTGCCCCCAGACTCCACCGAGGTTCATTCCTCTCTATTTCTTTAACCTTTAACAACCTCATTTACATTTAAAATGGTGGAAATCCCAAACTAAAAAAAAAAGTCAAAATATGTGTCTTCGACAACAGGGCGGAGGTGCAGAGGCAACGAAGGCAGAGCGAAAGAGAGAGACCGTCAGTAGACTGATAAATATAACTATGTTTGGATTGAATTGGAACGTCTCACGTTGTTAACCGAGCGTACCAGTTAGCGGTGTGTATTTCCTGATGAAACACACTTCATGAAAAAAAAATACAATAAAAACTGCCTGCACCCTTTAGCACTCATCTACAGAACGATTTCTATTTCCTTAATATTTGCACACCATTAGTGTTCGTACTGGGGGATGAGCCACCCTGAGCAATTAAACTCCAGATTCATACTTGTGAAGTGAATTGATGTAAAAGCAGCCTGATTGCTGTGCAGTATTAAAAAAAAAAAATAAAAAAACGAGCTTTCCCTTCTTTCACACTTCTTTCACTTCTTTACACGTTTCCTATTAGAATAAAACAAAATAAAGAAGTAGCCCAATTTCATGGAAAGACCAAAACATCTGGCTGTGAAGCTCTGAGCAAAATACGCTGCACTCATTTACACCTGCGGACAGAATTCACATGCAAATCTGCCAGAATTTGCTAATTGGCTAAAGTTTAATACAGCAAACCGAATGTGCAGTCCGACACGTTGCCAATTTCCACCTTTTTTTTTTTTGAATCGCTTTCCAATTTACCCAAATGCTCGTTTAGGCATGAACAGAGCGTTGAACCGTTATAAAAAAATGTTCATTTGGTATTTCAATTGCTCAGACTTTTACAAATCTGACACTGTACGTGCACTTTTCAGTTTTAAATGCACACTTCCAGGCTGAGGGAAAACATGCCACAGGGACACTCCTTCAGGTTTCTCTCATTAGAGGGTAGAAGTTCTTTCAGTTGCTTATTGGCATGTGATGTTGGCCCAGGTTTTTAAGCTCCAACAGAAGTGTAAAAAAAAGGACACAACAAACAAGAAATGTTCAAGTGATTTGCACATGGAGCAGATTGGGTAAGCGTGAGCAAAAAGATCAGCAGCCAAATCTAAAAAAATAACTATGAAGTGGCATCAAAAGGTTTGGAGACTCGCTGTGTTTACAAGAAAGTACTTTATTTATCTGTTTCCACACGGTCTCCTTCAAAATAGTCTCCCTGCACTGCAATACAGCGCCCCCCAGTGTTCTCCGCCGATCATCATGCACCAACTGCTACACGTTTTCGACATTTTCGGGGGTTGTCGTCTCCCAGTGATGTTTTTCCGCTCTCGAAACGAGCGTGCTGCTCGAAACACCTCGAACGACTCGTTCAGCGTCGCCGTATGTCTGACGTATGTCACGTGAAACGTCTGTGTGGCAGATTTGCCCCGTTTCATGCAGAATTTATCATTTGCTCTTTGTTCTGTTACCAAGTTACACCAAACTTTTAATAAACACATTACAAAATCGATCAGTCTTAAAGTCAAGGACAGATGAAAGTCAGGCAATCAGCAAACAGGAGGTATAGGATATTTTTCAACTGTGTTTGTGTGTGTGATTGTAAATGCTGTACTGATTATAAGCATGTTTGGAGGCTGCAGTGTTTGCTGGGAAATGGAGTCTGGAAGTGGCCTGACATCACACGGATACACAAATCTACAGCGGTTTCTAAACACACACACACACACACACACACACACACACACACACACACACACACACACACACACACACACACATCACCGTTTTTATGTGACAGAATACAGTTTGTTATGAACCTATAACCTGATATGGATCTTTCACAGAATTTAGGACTAAACCTTTCTGTCTTTTTCTACACATTTATTGATGAACCCTTTATTAAATCAGGGCCAGAAGCTTCTTAAAGCAATTAGAGTGCGTCTGTAAAACCCGAACGTTGTTAAGCCAGTTGCTGGTTCACTGATTACACACGTCTGTGCAAACATCCACCGGATGTTTCAGCATGATTAAGACATTATGTGCGAAAGGACATGATGTAAGATGAAGCCTTTTATACAAACGGAGTGAGCGCACGCTTTATTTACGACCCTGTATTTGTTTCCATGGCAATTAAACACTAGTCCTTTGTATTCATATAAATCACAAAGACTCGATTTGTTCTACCTCAGGGCTGAACATCCAGTTTTTAAAATGACCTTCCGGTATGAATTTGATGTTATGTTTTTACTGTGGTTTTAATTGCTGTCAAGATGCACAGTGTCTATCTAGAGCTCCTTTAGCAACAAGTGCACTTCAGAACAGCCGGCTGTCTGGTTTCAGGAACAGAAAATGAGTGCAAGCACATGGACGAGAAGACTCATTGTTTGTTTTAGTCAATCCTTAGTCCTGGCTTCTTTACCTTTTTCTTCTGGTTTGATGATAGGAGGATGAATAATGGGTGTAGTGGAGGAGTGTTACGCTGTACGCTTTAAACCCTTCAGCTTCGTTCAGCCGTATTGTCTGGAGATTGCAGCCAATATTGCAGCGAGATCAAGTTCTGTGTTGTGAGCCGCCGTATTCACTTTTCCGATCTCCTGCTCTCGGCTAAGAGATGTGCTGTTGCATAACAAATTGAAACCGTGATAATGGCTTATGTAACTAGTTGCACATTAAAAAAAAAAAAAAGAGAAACTCTGCATTGAGTGCAACTGTATAGTACGTCTGTCTCAGAGCAAACAGACATACACAGTGCGTTCATGAACTAAAGGAAGTGACATTTAAGCTTGAATTGATCTTTTATGAAGGTCTGAGATGGATTTTATTGGAATCTTTTTTTTCTTTCACCAAGATGGTAACCATGGAAATGCCAATGGCAAGAATAGACAGAACAGTAAAACTATTGCAATGCAAGATGCAGTAAACTTGCAGCATAATAATCATAAGAAGGAAACAGTGTCAGGCTGTGCATTTCACCCCTAGACCTTCAGTGATGTTCTACCTGAAACAATCCACCTCCTAATCCCATCATTATGACTCCACATCTACAGAAAGCATCAGTATAATAGAGAAGTGCAGTAGATCAGAGCTGCATCACACACAGGATCTCATACAGTCACAATGAACATCATCACTAAAGCAACAAACACAATGATCACAATTCAACACGTCTCCTTTCACTGGAGCCACAACTGCACCTCCACATACATCATCTCCAGCAGAAACACACACACACACACACACACACACTCACACACACACACCTCCACATACATCATCTCCAGCAGGAGCATCGATATTCATCTCATCACACACACACACACACACACACACACACACACACACACACACACACACCTACATACATCATCTCCAGCAGGAGCACCGATATTCACCTCATCACACACACACACACACACACACACACACACACATACATCATCTCCAGCAGAAACACCGATATTCATTTAATCTAATCGATTTTTTTTTGTGTATTTGATTTGTATGGTTTTCCTGGGGATTTAAAATGAAGGCAACTTGTGTTTTTGTGCAAAATTATACAGGGAAGAAAACACAAAAGTATAAATTGCGCATGGAAAATCTTAACAACTGTTGCAAACTGTTTCCTTACAATGTCCGGCTTTTCTTTAAAAGTCCGTCTGCGACCAAATCAGTTTCTTCCAACCTGTCAGTCATTGTGAAATAAAGACCCTTCAATCAAAGGACGTGAAAATGCTGACGTTATTGGGTGCCTGCTAGATGGCCCCGGTGTCGCCAACTCGCAATCTGATTGGATAGAAACTCTAAACAAAACGTACACTTCTAGGAGCAGTGCAACCGAGAGAAACGCTATGAAATAAAGAGACATGGAGTCAGTTTGCCACCTGCGAGAAGATTGTGGTTTACATTACACACATGTGAATAACAACATGGCACCATTCTACATCTCTAGGACTTCCAGGTTTACGTTCCACACTGTACCCTTTATGTTCTGTCACTGTACCCTTTATACTCTTTATCTTATATTTGCACTACACTCTTTCATTTATTTCCTGCTTTTATTTTTTAGATCATATACTGCAGGGAAGATTCTCAGAGTGCAAAATGTTTCCTTTACATACGACAACAAAATTGTAAAATAAAAAGGTCTTGGTGCACAAAAAACCTCTAAAAGATTCCCATGAATCACATTTATCACCTGCATAACTACACAAGGCGTAAACGTTATCGATTTCCATCTTTTGCAAGCTCATGATCTGATTTTAATCCAGACGTTTCATCTCGTAGCAGCAGCTACGTGTTGCTCTATAAAGTTCGTGGTTTATCATGTTTTTCTTCAAGGTAACGTATAGATGTTTTTTCTATTTTTTTCATGGAACAATGGCTCTAATTTGATTCACCTACAGCTTCAGACTGACATGCAATCAAGCCGCGTTGAGCTTGGTGTCTCATCATAATTCTCAGGGTTTCAATGCAGCAGGTTCAAAACTGAATGCAGCGTGATGATCTGCTTGCGACACCTGAATATCAGGATCATCGCTCTGAAGAGGGTTTTGTGAATATTTGTCTAATTTGGATCAATGTGCTGCATTCGAAGAGCGAACATATGTCTTTTTTTACTGCATTTTGTCTGATGTGGTTCGAGAACATGCTATAGACTCAAATTAGATACATCAATAACATGAAATATAAATAATAATAATAATAATAATAATAATAAAAAAAATAATAATCATCTGCATGTGTTTTAAGCAAATGCATTTTTTTAACTATTAGAAATCTGCCAGTTGTAAATAGTCATATGTTTCCTGTGAATCTTTGGTGAGATGATATGATTGGAAGTTTACTCTCAGGATTGGGTAGAATTTAGGGGTTCGGTCCCTAGCTTCTGGGTGGACCTACGGTGCCACCAAGATAATGATATGGCTCCCTTTTTAGTCTGATTCCTGTCAAGGTTTATTTCTTATGACGTTTCAGGGAGTTTATACTTCACCACTGTCACCACTGGCTCACTCATTAGGGACAAACTTTGAATTACAAAGAACAAACGTTTAACTGCTTTATCTCTGTAAAGCTGCTTTGAGACAACGTCCATTGTTAAAAACGCTCTACAAATAAAAAATAATTTTGGAAAGAAGTGTGAAAAGCCTGTGGCATGGGTCCCCAAACTACAGCCCCTGGATCGACCCTCTGAACAATACCAGAAACATATTTTTTATATTTGTTTTACTCCTATAATATCTGTATTTAATAATAAAGGTTGCTTTACAAACTTAAATGTCCCTTAGTTATTAAAAGAGCTTGAGGCACTGATAGTTGATCGATGGAAATATCGGCTAACGGCAAAAATCCATACTGTTTTTCCGGCTGCTTCCAGATGCGACTCACTGTTTGTTTTGACACGCGAGACTGCGTGCTGCACGGAGAGCGCTATATTACATATTTTATTTACTAATTTTATAATTATATTTCTAAATTAATATGTATATTTATTTTCTTTAGCACTTTTTCATGATTCAATACTGTTTTTTTTGTAATTAAGTTCAGTACTATTTTACATGGAGTGTTTAGTTTGTTTTTATCCAGTATCCATTTTAAAAGAACTATCGGTTAAGTAATCGCTTCTCGGCGAGTACGATCCAACCTAGTTATCGTTATCAGTAAAATACACTATCGGTCAACTTGTAGTTATAAACGCAGCCTAATTATTTCAGATTCACTCAGCGACCACGTGCACATGCATAAGTGAGTAAAGGTTTTAATTTCAATAGCAATGAATATGAAATAATAACAGTAATATTGCTCTTTTAATAGGCGATATATCAAAGTGACGCTCATACGGTGCAGAACAAAATAATAAACTAATCCAGTATTAGGAGGCAAAAGTCATTTTCTGTTAAAGTAAAAAGCAAAATGATCACAGAAAATACATTTGGGAGCCGTGTGCTATGGTATTGAGTAAACTCCAGTGGGAGGAGCTTCATGCAGTAGGAGGAGTTCTGTATAAATGAAGTACATTTTTGTTGGAAATGAACCAATCTCAAGATCATAAATGGCTTCGTACAAGTTTTGTGCCCAATATTGGAAAAGACTGCATTCTGTGTACAGTATGAAATAGAAAATGAAGGTAATAAGCGCAGATCATTTACAGAGACGCAATAAAAAGAAAATTACTGGAGAAAATGAAGAAGAAAATGAAGGCATAACGCCCCGATTCATCGTTGTTAGTGTAAAGCAGATGGCAAACGTAATATTATACAGATGAATCAAATCATTTGTTTTGCATGGAGAGGTGTTAACTGGGGGACCGCAGTCCAGGTGCAGATTCCATGATCTAAATTCATTAGGGATGAACTTCTAATTATAAGAAAGAAAGTTATACATGCTTTTATACAACTTTTAAACCGCTTTGTCTCGCTTAAGCTGCTTTGAGATGGTGTTCATTGATAAAAGCACTCCAGAAAATGAAGCTGAATTGAATCGAATATATTTGTTTATGCAGCACGTCTCATGAATGTTACACTGGATTCAGATCTGAGAAGTTAAAAAGCTGAGTCCACACCTGTGTCAGGTTCCTCAAACGGTTCCTGAACAATTTCTTCCCAGGAGCATTTTCATGTTTAGGAAGTTGGTTAAACATGAAACAATCCTCCACATCAACACTGGGAGCCAATGCTTTATATCAGAACTTCCCAAAGTGCATCCTGGTGCCATTTCATCCCCCCATGCCCACACACCCGTCACACCCGTCCACATGATGTAAAGAAAATGTGATTTATTAGACCAGGCCAGTCTTCATCAATGTTGAGAAATGAATGTTCACCTGATTGCATGATATATTTCCCATCTCCTCCAGGTGCCTCAATAACAAGATCATCAACGTTATTCATTTCACCTGCCAGTGGGATTCTTGTAATTGCTGATTGTTTACAGTACGCTGTGTCCGGAGAAGCCATTTCGAAGTAAATTTGATTCCAGGGTTTCCCTGGCCAGATGTCTTCACAAAATCATGATACTGTAATAGAAAGCGATGATTCTGTCCTCTCACCTCTCTGCGCTCATCCTTTGTGTTTTGTTCGGCACAAAGAGGCCGTGAATTGTGGCTCTGCCCTTCTGTCAGTCCTGCTTGGCTCGCGGTGCTGAGGTGAGATGAGCCTGTTGACTGTGACCTCCCGAGCCAAAGACGCTTCCTGCCTTAGAGTCAAACGCTTATCTGGAGGCAGGGTGACACATTATTTAGAGGCCGGGAAGATCCCCTGAGAAGTTAACATGCAGGGAGGACGTGGGGTACATTTAATGAGAGATTCCACACAATACACACTGAACAGCACCGTTAAACAGAACAGCTTTGTTTAGAATTGCACGCAATTCTTTTTTGTTCCTTCATGTCAAGCAGCCGTTATTGTCATTTCAAGCTAACGCAGTGCAGTGCAGTGAAATGAATCGCAGGACCAAGGTGCTCCGTCAGACAACATAAATTAACAAAAGGAACACAGAACTACACAGAACTAACAACACAAAGTGCACATTTAGTGCGGAAAAATAAAAAATACCATAAGGCAACAGACAACAGCGAGACAAGGTACAGAACAGTGAGGTACAGAAGATTGTGCAAATGGATTGTCAGAATAATAATAACTGTTTTTGTATTTTTTTTGCCGTTGAGGTGTGTGTGTGTGTGTGTGTGTGTGTGTGTGTGTGTGTGTGTGTGTGTGTGTGTGAGTCAAAATGCTGATGGCTTTATAAATGCAGCATGTGGTGTAAATGTCCATGAGGTTATTTTAGCTGAAATTTGATGTTTGGTTGATCCGATTGCTAGAATAACATTGGGACACCGGACTTTTCCAACCATGTGTTTCCTCCCCAAACTTCTTCTTCTTCTTTTTTCGGCTGCTCCCATCAGGGGGCGCCACAGCGGGTCATCGGTCTCCATACCCCCCTGTCCTCTACATCAGCTTTTTTCTAACCAACTACCTGCATGTCTTCCCTTACCACATCCATAAACCTCCTCCTTGGTATTCCTCTTTTCCTCCTTCCTGGTGGCTCCATCCTCAGCATTCTCCTACTGATATACCCCATGTCCCTCCTTTGAACATGTCCAAACCATCTCAATCTCACCTCCCTCACCTTGTCTCCAAAACGTCCTACATGTGCTGTCCCTCTAATAAACTAATTTCTAATCCTGTCCATCGTCGTCACTCCCAATGAACATCTAAAGTTTGTGTTATATATAATTTAATATTTAACCCCAATCTTCAGGGTTAATAGTGATAGAACAGAGAACGTTCTCTTTATATAAGATGGTCATCATTACATATGACAGAACCACTCATATGTATTGGTGTACAATCCACTCACCTTTCGTCGTTTTTAAACCTGGACCCATGCTGGCCGAAGAGAGATCCTAAGGAAGAACAAAGGATGCAACCCGTACCGGCATCCGGAAAACAAGCTTGACAACCTAATGGCAAGGGTCAAGTTCCAGAAGGACATTCGGGACTGCAACCTTCTCAAGGGGAGGTGGAGTGTGTCTGATGGTAAACAACCACTGGTGCGACAGCATAAGCATTGATTCCCTTTCGCGCTCCTCCACACCAAATCTGGAACTACTGACCATTAAATGCCTGCCCTTATCTACCTCGGGAATTCAGCTCAGTCATAGGCAGTGCCGTTTATATTCCACCCCAAGCGGACTGTGACTGGACGTTAGCTAACAGGATACTAGGTAAGGAATCGCGGTGTGCTTTTGTTCTTTCTTAGGATCTCGCTCGGCCAGTCGCTCAGCCAGCATGGGTCTGGGTTTAAAAATGCTGAAAAGTGAGTAGATTGTAGACCAATAGATATAAGTGGCTCTGTCATATGTAATGATGACCAAATAAACAAAAACAAAGCCGGAGCAGTCAACCTCACTGGCGCCACCTTGACTCGGTTTCTCATGTTAGTAACTTTTTAAAGATTATATTTTTATAATCTTAATCTCAGCTCCTGCCGAGTGTCCGGTTTATTACAATCTACAATCTAAATTTACTGAGATTGATGAAGCTCTGCATAAACACCAGGCTTTAAAGCCATTCGTAAAGCCACCTGGCTTCTGTCTCTTTCCTCATCGCTGATGTTTTTGACATGATTTTCATCGCTGCATCCTAAGCATCTCAGAAACCCTCAGCATTTCATTCCCTAATGAGCCTATATACAGCGACACATCCACAGCGGTGACAGAAGAGGATCTGGATCCAGCCTCATTAATCCAGAGTCATTTCCCCTTTCAGTAAGTGAGAAAAAGCAGCAGTGCGAGGCATTCTGATGATCCCCTGTGTAGACATCTGCACCACTCGCGGTTTATTTAGCAGCAGAATCTCATAATCCAGCAGGTGTGAAGGCAGCCTGATGGATTTGATGAGGAATGCAGGGTAAACACCATCAAATGCACTCGACACCCAGCAGCGGCTGAATAAATGCGAGACGGAAGGAGAGCTCTCGCAGATTTTTGAGTAGAGATGCTCCCTTACAGCTCCAGGGTTCTTCTGGGTTCTCGTCAGGTTCCTCCTTCTGCCAGAAAACATGGACTGGCTAAGTGGTATTGCTCTTCCCAGTATTCTAAGTGTAAAGCATTTCCTGAATAATTTGGCTTGATTATAATGCAGTTTATTACAGAATTTAGTTTATTTCGCCCATGTAGTGGTAGACCTCATTCCTGGACATGCACATGGGTTATGATCATATACAGTTGTTTAATTTCAATCTGCAGGTGTAATAAAGTCAAACTGTTGATTTGATCCACACCGGTTTGGTGAAAATCCGCCTGTGGCCACAACCTGCTTTATAACTGAACATCAGATGACTGTCAGTGTGCGTTAGTCTAATCGACTGCACTGAAACTTCTACAATCCCTAAAGGTTCCTCGTCTGTCCAGATTAAAAGAACCCCTTTAGGGTTCTATAGTATGTGCAGAAGTTTATAACATTTACAGCATTTGGCGGACATTCTCATCCAGAGCCACTTAAAACTGAGCAGCTGAGGGTTCAGGGCCCTTCTAAAAGACCCAGCAGTGGCAGTTGGATGAACTCACAACCTTCTGATATGAAGTCCACCATTTCACCCACTAAGCAAAAAACTATTCTGTTTTATAAACGCTGTTTATTAACATAATTTTGTATGCTATTTGTATATAGATAGTACATACACACATCGGACCAACTTCTATATAACTCAGCATATTACAAAGAGAGTGCCCCCTTTTGGTGAATTATTTACACATGTTTGGTTCATAGGATAAAAAGGAAGCCATTTATTTCTCACATCTACTTCACAGCACAGTGAAATTCTTCTTCGCATATGCCAGTGATGTTATGAAGCTGGGGTCAGAGCACAGTGTCAGCCATGATGTAGAATGTCTACAGCAAAAAAGTTTAAGGGCCTTGCTCAAGGGCCCAACAGTGGCAGCTTGGTGTTGCTGGGGCTCGAACCCCTGACCTTCTGATCAGTAACCCAGAGACCTAAAGTGTGATGAAATAACTTGACCTGCATTTTTTTATGTTGCTTAGTTGCTAGCAAAGGTTCTTTGTAAGCTAACATTTAGTTAGTCAGTCAGTTAGATAGTTATTTTTTGTTTGTTTGTTTGTTAATTTTGCTATTTGTAAATTTAGCTGAAGATTTAACTGGTGAGTGAGTAAGTGAGTGAGTGAGTTTGGAAGTTAGGTAGGTTTACATTTGCTATTTTGATCTGGTAAGCTATTTGGTAGAAATTCAGCCATTAAGTTGTTTATTTATTTATTTGTTTAGTTAATTAGTTAGTGCACTCGTTAGCTAGTTGGATAGTTGGTTAACTGTTTGGAAATGAAGCTGTTGAGATGAGTGGTGAGATGAAAGGGATGGACACCCATCCAAGTGCATTTGCATTAGCATTTGTTAGCTCAAGATCACTTTTAATGGGAAACTCAAATTGTACATTTACCATTTTATGTTGCTATTTTATATCTAAAAATGAAATTTTATCGTGAAAACGCTTTAAACAAGACAGCTGGTTGAAATTCCCAGGCTTCTGAATTGAAATAATGTTTAAATCAAACTCTAAGTGGGAATTACCATTTGAAAATTGTGTGAATTTTTTTCTAACAAACTCTGAAGTAAAGCAGGAGACCACATGAACATATCGATTTTCCAAGATGAGGAACAAAGTCATAAAATAGAAATCATGCTGTACAGTGCATTTGGAAGAGTTATGCTAATGTTTTTGTAGCAACTTGGCTACATGCTAATGCTAGCTAACTAAGTGTATGAATGCAAAATTTTAGGAAAACGTGAACATATTTCATCCTAAGGGCTGAATTTACCCCCCTTTCTCCATATACGAAGCTGGTAAAAAGGAGGACAAGAAGCATGCAGAGATGAAGAGCTAGGTGTTGGTGAGGACCAGGAGGAGAACGAGGGAATAACTGTAAAATTGAGAGGTATAAAGGATAAAAGTAAGACATTTTGACAGCAATAGAGGGGAAAAAAAGAGAATGATTGCACGTCGACCACATCAGGCTTTATCACATCTCCTCCACCTTTACTTGTGCTCCGTATACGTCTCAGCAGGGCTCGTTGATACACATTATGCTCATAAATGTCTCGTTATCTCATCACAGATCAGCTCCTCCTCACCCCCCTCCCCTCCCACCGGGTGCTTTAATACCCTCCGCCCTCCAGCCTCTCTCAGGAGGACAGGTCTCCCAACCCGAAGCTTCAGCAGAGCAGACAGAAAACAGCTGAGCGTGGCGTGATTAAGATCTGTGAAGTCCTCCTTTCGTTCCACTTCTCTGGCGCAGAGGCAGACAGATGGCGGGCAATATGCTAGCAGAGAAGATGTTTCATTCACAGATCACACCTCGCCTCAGAACTGGCAGTTCCGTGTTTATCTGTCATCTTGGTATCTGCTTTGTAGCATCATTCCACATGCTGGCGCGAGTGTAGATGATGCAGAATTCCACTTATCGCATTTATGAATCAAATTATAACATAACGCCATCTGCTAGCTTCTGACTTTTCCAGCCTTATGTGGTTCCTCCTGAAACTGTTAGCAAAAAGTCTGAGATACACAGTTGTCTTTTGGTAGCATTATGTTTTCACTTTAACTAGGAGACAAAAACCTGTTCCAGCACAAAAATGCTCCATGAAGATGCTTTCCATGGGAAAGATGGAGAGGAAGATCTCCCGCTATAGAGTTTCAACACTCTTGTAGACCTTTGGGATGAATTGGAATGCTGACTGCAACCCAGGCCTCCTCACATCACCTACATCACATGGGAAGTGGAAGCTCAGTGAATAAGATGTTGGACTGCTGATCAGATGGTCATGGGTTCCCTCGAGCAAGGTCCTTAAATCTCAATAAAAAATACATTAGTACATGAATTTACTGACAACCGTATGGTTAAATTAGCTCAAATCTCTACAACATCTAGAATCTAGAACATCTTACCAAAATCTATACATCTTCCCAGAAGACTGGAGCTTATTATAACAGCAAATGGAGACTAAATGTGAAATGTGATGTTCAAAAAGAGGCACATAGCAAACGAATGCTCAGGTGTGGGGAAGTAGAAGCTCAGTGGTTAAGATGTTGGACTTCAGAGACACTTTTATCTTTACAGCACAGTGAAATTCTTCCTTTACATATCTCAGGATGCTGGGGTCAGAGTGCAGGGTTAGCCAATATACAGTGCCCCTGAAGCAGAGAGAGCTGAGGGCCTTGCTCAAGGGCCCAACAGTGGCAGCTTGCTAATGCTGGGATTTGAATCCCTGACCTCATGATCAGTAACCCAGAGTCTCAACGACACTATAGTTATAGACACTATAGTTATAGCAAATTCAGGTCAGGAAAAGCAGATTCAGGTCAAGTCTCATGAAACACCCTGTAAAGTGTGATGGAAAATTAAACCTGCATTTTTATTTCACATTGTTCACAATTCTTCATTAGATACATTTAGTTAGTTGGTTTTGCTATTTGGAAATTTAGCTGAAGAGTAAAAAAGTAAATAAGTTAGTTAGATTGTTTTTGTTAGTTTGTTTGTTTGCTTATTTGGTAGTTGAATAGTTGGTTAATTGTTTGGAAATTTTGCTGGTGAGTTAGTTAGTTAGTAACTTAGTTTTACTGTTTAGCTGGTGAGTAAATAAGTAGGCAATTAAGTTAGTAGTTAGTTTGAAAGTTTAGTCTTGAGATTTAGTTAGTTAGATAGCTAGCTTCTTGGCTACTTAGACAGATAAATAACTGTAAGATGAAGACTAGTGAGTGAGTTAGTTTGTTCATTTGTTTTGCTATTTGCTATTGCTATTTATTTTGTTGTTTAGTTAGTAGGTAGTTCTTACTAACTAGTTAATTAGTTTGTTTGTGATCTAGTGGATAGTTAGTTAACTGTTTAGAAATGTATCTGATGATTTATTAAGATAGGAAGCTAGTTAGTTTAGTTTTTTGGAAAGTTGGTGTATAATTTAGTAAGTAATTAAGGTAATGTAGTTAATTGGTTGGTTAGTTAGCTTATTAGCTAGTTCAATAGTTGGTTTACTGAAAGATTAGATGAAACTTTGCTGGCGAGTGAGTTAGTTGGTTAACTGTTCTGAAATGTTTGCTTGTAAGTGAGCGAGTCATTTAGTTAGTTAGTAAGTTAGTTTGCTTATTAGCTATTTTGATAGTTGGCTAACTGTGGAAGATTAGCTGGAAAATCAACTGGTGAGTTAGTAGGGTAGTTAGGTCATCTGTTTGTTGGTTTTGAATGGAGAGTGAATCAATAAGTTAGTTAGTCAGTTTCGCTATTTTGAAATTAAGCTGGTGTGTAATCAAGTAATTAAGTTAATTATCATTCATGTGGTTAATTGTTTAGTTAGTTAGTGAGCAGTATGTTAGTTAGTTTTCTTATTAGCTAGATTAGCTCAATTGTTGGCTAACTTAAAATGTTTGCAGGCCCATTTGCTAGTGAGTGAGTTAGTTAGTGAGTTAGTGAGTTAATCAGTTGATTAGTTAGTTAGTTAGTTAGTTAATTATTTGGTTAGTGGTTAGTTGGTTAATTGTTTGCACATTTTGCTGGTGAGTGAGTGAGTGAGTGAGTGAGTGAGTAAGTGCCGTGCCGTAGCAGGTAAAGCGGGTTTTATTGAAAATAGAACCGCGAGCCTGGCAGATGAATGAGACGACCCGCAGAGGGTTGGTACATCCGTTGTACGCCCAGAAAGGGGGCAAGGTCCACAATGTTCGAACCAGGATCCGAAACGCTGTAGAGATATCCGTGGTGCGCCGGTAATGAGGCGCGGCTCACAAAAGAGGGAGAGAGAGAGATAGAGTCTCGAGTCTTACTAGCATAACCTATAATAACCGACAGCCAGAGATACTAGAACCTGAGTTTATAAAGGTGTGTGGCTGATGAGTTACAGGTGTTCGAGATCAAGGCTGGGAGTGGCCGAGATAGCGGCAGCATGACGGCCGCCGAAGGGGGCGTGGCAGGGAATCCCTGACAGTGAGTGAGTGTGTGTGTGTGTTAGTTAGTTAGTTGGTTGGTTTTGCTATTTGGACATTCAGCTAGAGAGTACATAAATTAGTTAGTTAGGTAGTTTGTTTGTTTATTATCTATTTTGATAGTTGGCTAGTTGATAGTTTGTTTGTTATTTTGTTTCTTGGTTTTGCTATCTGAACATTAAACTACAGATTAAATGAATGAGATTAAATTAATGAGTTAGTTAGTTAGTTAATTGAATAGTTGGTTAACTGTTTGGAAATGTAGCTGTGAGATAGTGGTTGCTGCTGCCCCTGTTGGGCCCGTAAACAAGGCTTAGCAGTGGTATAAATGAGAATTTGTCCATATAGTGTAATTAACTTTCTCAGAAAACACAATGCGATGTTGACATTGATTTATACCAATTCCTAAAGTCGAACCTCCTCCAGATTACACACATTCTGTTCTACGTTCCACTTTTCTATTGCAGCTTCCAGCTACTCCTGGCTGGAAAATCCTTCTGTGGATGATGAATAATACAGAGTGTGACTAATATTAGAGAGAAATTGTAGTGTGTACAGAGGAAAGCGTATACAGAGACTTCACTGCAGGTTAAAACACACTCAGCTCAGTGAAAAGCACAGAGAACAGCAGTGCTCCAGCCTGAGGTTGGATTGGATTGGGAGATGTTTACTCTTCAGGAGTGTGTTATGATTCAGCATTTGGAAGAAAGACACAACAGCAGGAGAAAAGACAGACAATTGTGACTCTTTAGTTTTTTTTTTCTTTTTAGTTTGGCATCACACAGTCCACACAGTTTCTGCATTCATCTGCAGGATTTTTCATGAAATAAAAAGAGATGAATGATGATAAGAGCAAGGCTTCAGTGATGGTCACTGCTGAGTTCATGAACATGAAGCTTTTGAATAATTTCCTGTAACAGCAGTTTTATATTTGGTTTCTGTTGTTTTTATAATAATGACCAGTAGCCGGTATTCTGCTGGACTAAACTCTCTCAGAGCTTTTATAAAAAATTATTCGGTCCATGAATTTGTATTAAATTATTCCAATTGTTTATTCTCTTCATTTCAGAGTGTTTTTTCTTGGTTGCGCTACTTTCAGTGGTATATGTTCGTTAAAGTTCCGATCCAATCAGATTACCGTTGTCACATCACATGTCGCCTGATGTCAAAGAAATCAGGCAACATGCGGCATTTGTAGCTTACAGAATGTAACTGCTGCTTTAACCAATCAGATTTGAAGTTGCCAACACCGGGACCATCTGGCATGCGTCCGATAACGGCAGCATTTTTACGTCCTTTGATTGGATTGTCACTAGTCAGAGCTCACGACCCAAATCTGAAGCAAACTGCACAAGCTCAAATATATTCATGTGGATTTAATAGGTGTTTTTTTATTCCACAATGACTGACAAAGGAGAAGAAATTGTTTTGGTCGCAGATACATGTTTATGAGATGGATTTTTCAAGAAAAGCTGGACATTGTGAGAACATGGTGAGGTCTCCAAAACAGTTCAAAACACTTGGTAAGCTTTTTCATGAACCGTTTATACTTTTGGCTTTTCTTTCCTGTAGAATTTTAACAAAAACACCCAATTTGCCTTCATTTCAAATCCCCAGGAAAACCATAACGTACAAAAAAACAATGTACAAAACTTCACAGCTCATTTTATGAGGTCATTATATTCCACATTTGTTCTCCATTTGCTCTTATAATGAGCGTCACTCTTTTAGATTTTGTGGAGATTCATTCATCCATGAGGGTGTCCCAATATTTTTAATTAAAGTGTAATCAGATTTATTGGATGCGGAAAAAATTGTTCTATATATAGAAGAAACAAATGTATAGAAGTGTCTGAGGCCCCAAGTAAAACATCTGATCCAGTAGAGGTGAATTTAAGGTTCTGCGTGTGATCAGTGGATCACAAAACCCTCCTGGGTTTTCTGTTTCTTAAAAGCACACTCCTCTGTGTTCCTAGGTTAATAAATGAGGTTAATGATTTGGAAAGACTTAAAGAAGATCTAACGAAGCCGTGTCCTCACCCCCACAGGCTATGCTCTCCAACAAGTTGTAATTAACAACTAATAGCTGCTGCTCCCTGCAGCCTCGACTGCCCTGTGAGGCCCCGACTGCCCTGTGAGGCCCCGAGCTGCCCTGTGAGGCCCCGAGCTGCCCTGACACATCCATCCCACATTCCTTTCCATCCACAATACAATAGTCATTCATTTTTAAACATGGTCGCTTTGTTTGTCCTCAAAAACCCTGTTTAAGTCAGATAAGCTCTAGCAGGTGAGAGATATTCCATGAGCTGCTCATTGGGGCTGAAATCTGAATCTTAGTGTTTCAATCTGTTGGCTGAAGTCGCAGTTTGGGGGGAAATGGTGGAATAATCCTCCAATTTGTCTGCAGAACCTTTTTGTAATCCCTGCCTCATTTTACAACTGGAGACACCTGGCCTGACTTCCAAGCAAGATAAAGACTAGCCATTTTCTCTCACTTTCTCTCTTGACAATAAAAAAAGTGAGAGAAAAGCCAACAAAGCATCTATTAAAACATAATATGCAGAAGAAAATGGAAAAGGCCTTCCGTGTATTTCGTATTGCTGCTAAGTGAGACTTTGATGAGACCAGAGAGATAAAAGAGGCAGCACTCACTCCACGGAGTCGTACCTGACTCACTGACGGGTGCCATTACTTTTACTAAAAACTCAGCTCCAGCATGGGCGTATAATCACACAAGGACAGCAAAGTGGGACGAAGTGTTAAGTCTTTAATTATCTCTCTGCGGGGGGAAAAAAACAGCAGGTTGTTCTCCAAGTTCTCCGAGTTCCAGTAGAACCTTTAGAAGCTCAGGAACCGGTAACACGCTGTGCGTCAGTGTCGTGAGTTTCCTCTCTCGGAGCTCAGCGGGATTCCCGACCCTCCCTGTGCCCATGCGATTCCTTAATCTGTGTCCATTATGTTGCTTAGCAACCAAAGAACACCGTGAACACGCTACACGGCGTGTTTATTATTTATTCATCGTTAATGTCATTTTTAATGAGCAGTGCTGGATTTTATTTCATTTTCTTCTGTTCACTGATTTTCAAAAGAAAAGACATAAAACACTCGAATTTCACTATCGGTTGGTTTGCCAGCAGTGTGTTGGGTGATGAAGCTGAACCATTGGCACTACATCACTTTTGTGATTTTGTGTTTTATATTGTTACAGTTTTGCCACATGACTGATATTTAGGGGTCTGAGCTCCACAATCAATGCAGGATTAATGAATTCAGGAACACGTTCAGTAATGGTTTCATTTATAAATGGAAATAATGTACAAGTAAATTTACACTGAATTAGAAATGATGACACTCATTTGCAATAATAATTTTACTCAAAAAATCTCTAATGACGCTCTTATAAGCACTAGTAACACTCTTATAAGAATTAATAATGCTCTCATTTGCACTCATGATTTTCTAATTTATATGCACTAATAATATAAACTCATACTCATGAGCTCATGATTCATACGCACTAATTATTCTCTCTGATACTCATGATTATTAAAGATAATTCATGAATGGTAATGACACACCCATAAGCACTAATGACAATCTCGTAAGCACAAATACCACTCTCGTAAGCACTAATGACAATCTCAAACACTAATGACACTCCAACAAGCACTAGTGACGCTCCTCATAAACATTAATGACACTCATTAATGATGGCCCCCCCATTAGCGCCAATGACACGTCCATATTCATAAATGACATTCATAAGCACTAATCATGTTCACAAGCATTATTGGCACTCCCATAAGCACTAATGACAATCTTATAAGCACTAATGGAACCTATATGCACTAATGACACTCCCATAAGCACCTATAGCACTTATAAGCACTAATGACACTGTAATAAGCACTAACGACAATCCCCTAAACACTAATGACACTCCCTTAACCACTAATGACACTCTCATAAGAACTAATAACTCTTATAAGCACTGATGACACTCCCATAAGCACTAATGACACTCTCATAAGAACTAATAACTCTTATAAGCACGAATGACACTCCCATAAGCACTAATGACACTCCAATGAGCACTAATGACACTACCATAACCACTAATGGCACTCTCATAAGAACTAATAACTCTTATAAGCACTAATGACACTCCCATAAGCACTAATGACACTCCTATAACCACTAATGACACTTTCATAAGCACTAATGACACTCCTATAACCACTAATGACACTCCCATAAGCACTAATGACACTCCTATAACCACTAATGGCACTCTCATAAGAACTAATAACTCTTATAAGCACTAATGACACTCCCATGAGCACTAATGACACTCCCATAACCACTAATGACACTCCCATAACCACTAATGGCACTCTCATAAGAACTAATAACTCTTATAAGCACTAATGACACTCCCATGAGCACTAATGACACTCCTATGAGCACTAATGACACTCCCATGAGCACTTATAACACTCCCAAAAGCACCAATGACAGTAATTAGCACTAATGACACTCCTTTTAGCAATAGGTATACTTTTATTATTGCTTATGATATTATAATGATCACTAATGACATGCTCATTAGCAGCAATGATACTCTCATTAGAATTGTTGGTACAGAAATAATAATTACTTCAGATTATTGTTTGTTTAAATTCTTGTATATTTAGAGTTGGAAATGTAGTTACAGCTTTTATTTACTGGATTTGTTAAAAAAAAAATATAAAAATTTTTATTTAAAGAAAAAAAATCAATCAAAAGGAAAAGTTATTATTGCTGAACAATTGAATGAGACCATCGCCGTCTCCTGTAGTCGGGTCCTGTAGTTATGTTGCCATGTACAATTATTACATGCTTACTGTCTTTGAGCATTTTGTTGTTTTTGAAAATATTTCTGTCTTTTTTGGTGAGTAAAAGCACAGCTGGGACACTCCGCCATAATCCTATTACTTCCACAGATCCCATTTACGCAGAATGCACTCTCCAGCTCGCTAAAAGTGCACACTTTTCCAAATGGTTGCATCATTTGGGAGGTTGGAGGTCTGCATTTAGAAAGTAATGGCTGTTTACAAGCACTTTTTTATCACTCATGTGCCTTTGTTTGGTCTGCTATTGGCAAATTAATTATTGTGTGTGATAATCATCTGTAAAAGGTTTGCATGTTAACGTTCGCTCAGCCACACACATACACACAATAAAAAAAAAAAGGGGAGAACAAAAAGAAAGAAATGAGCAGGGCTGATTGGTGCTAATTTATTTTGTGATGATGACAAGCGCTCTGGGGAAAAAAGAAAAAGAAAAACAAAAGGGGTCACCTGATGAACACAATCTGCCCACTGTGATTACTTCCTCCCCGTGAAAGAGCGCTGATGTCTTAATGGATGTTGAGCCGCTACGGGGTTTAATCTCATCTCAGCGTCTAAACATGCCCACCGTGCATTGTTCCACCACCTGGCAACCGACTCGCCGGTTCGGGATCGAATCAGACACGTGCGAAACGATTTCGAAAGCTGTGAAATGATAAGACAATGTTGACTGCAAGTGTGTCAGTGCCAGTTTTCTCAGTTTACAGGAATATAATTTTGCTGGATTGTGATTGGTCAGAAGGCGGCGATGAATTATCTTTTAATACTCATCTAGAATTGTATTACCACACGCTCGTATTGATCACACTACATTGTTAAAAGTATTGGAACATCTGAATTTCCACCCATGTGTTTCTTTCCCAAACTGTAGACACAGAATTGTACAGGACATCTTTGGATGCAATTTTCCCTTCATTTGAACCAGAAGATCCAAACCTGTTCCACATTTCTTGTGTGGTAACCTGCTCCCTGATGGAAGTCACAACTCTGCTAATGAAGTCGGGATCCCAAATACCGCAGCAAATTTTGAGATGTCTTCTGGAGCTTAGACCTTGATGGGTAAGAGGTGTCTTGGTGGCACAGGGAGGAACTCCATGAAAGAGTGTGGACTAGGAGAACCAAACCTGTTCCAGTATGGCCACACAGTGCACAAAGCCAGCTCCATGAAGATATGAGCTGGAGCAAAAGGTCTCCTGCTATAGAGCCTTCTCACCCTACCTGCATCACTACATGACTTTATTAACATCTTCTTGGCTAAACAGATCTCCACAAATCTCCACAAAATCTCATTAGAACAGAACTTAGTGTGGAATGAGATGTTCAAAAAGAAGCACCAATCTTATGTTCAGGTGTCCACAAACTTTCGTCCATATAATGGATGTCGCAGGTTGATTTGGAATAGATTTACAGAAGAAGTCTCCAGTACCAGAACTTTTGTGGCAATAATGTGTGATGATCAGACATCTGGGTCAGAGCATCTCCTAAACAGCCAATATGCTGCCCTACCAAAAGTGCTTCAATGAAGAACAACCAGTGACAGAAAGTACAAGGGCTCTGGGTGTGTGATGCTCTTCTGCTTAAAAACCTTGACTGTTACTTTGATGTTACTGACCACATTCCTAAACCTGGAGGTGTCCTCACCATCAAAATGCTGTTTCCTGCACAACCAAACTGAAATAAACTTTTAAAGAATAGTTTGAGGAACATCATGAGTTCTATGGGAGCCGAACTTGATGGAGCATTTCTTGGGACCTCACAACTTGGAGGATATGCTGATCTGCTTGATCTCAAATAACACAGAACACTTCCAGAGGTCTTCTGGAGCTTAGACCTTTTTGGGTTCAAGTGGCACAAGGAGGAACTCTATAATATTAAGGTAGTTTTAATGTTCTAGCTGATCGGTGTAAACACAGAAGATCTTGTAGCACCTGTAGCAGTGATGGTACAAGCAGTGATCAAGGGGTAAAAACTCAGACTTGACCAACTGCAGAGCTGAAAACCTTGAGGTGCTTCTGGAATATGAAAGAAGTGTACGTGGGAGGAAGAAGCCGAGGAGTTTAGTGGGTTTTTTGACGCCAGTGAAAGATTCTGAAAATCTCCATTAGCATACTGTTCTCTGTACAAGAACCTGGAGCGTTGGCACTTATGGAGTGTGTGTGTGTGTGTGTGTGTGTGTGTGTGTGTGTGTGTGTGTGTGTGTGTGTGTGTGTGTGTGTGTGTGTGTGTGTGAGACCAAGCTCCTGAGAGCTGTGTGTAGGCAGGAGGCAGACATTCAGACATCTCTGACTGAAAGAGACTCCCATATTGCTCTTTCTCTCTTCTGCTTTCTTTGTTGGGTTTGTCTCCAGACCTGAACATCCAGAACTCACAATACTGGTGTGTAGATCTTCAGGCTTCTGTTTACAGAAAGTCATATTAAAAAATCTGCTAAGCTCCTCCCATTTCCCCAGACTATTCCAAAATGAAAGTACATTCCACTTCATCTTCCCTGATGAGTGATGCTGATTCACATAGAGAACGTAGCGATTGTTCCTCATCTGTAAACACAAACACACAATAAAATCCAGAGATATAAAATACAGACTGAAGACAAAACTACTGCTTTTATTCTTCGCTGATGATTTAAGTGAAGTTTTACATAAAATCACATCAGCCACTGAAACTATTCACAATAGAATAACACTTGATCCACAACCTGTTGTCCTGCTGCACTAGATAGATAGATAGATAGATAGATAGATAGATAGATAGATAGATAGATAGATAGATAGATAGATAGATAGATAGATAGATGTTGACAGTCAGCACCGCCATATTATTGCAGTAGTGTAGAAGGTGAACTGCTGGGATGTAACAGTAACATCTCAGGTCAGTGTGGACAGTAGGAAGCTTCTCAGTGTTTCAATACAATGGCCTCAGAAGACTGGACATGCTGCTGTGATTAGCATTGCTGTGTTTGGCATGTTGTGATTAGCATTGCTGTGATTAGCATGTTGTGATTAGCATTGCTGTGATTAGCATGTTGTGATTAGCATTGCTGTGTTTGGCATGTTGTAATTAGCATTGCTGTGTTAATGTGATTAGCATTGCTGTGTTTGGCGTGTTGTGATTAGCATTGCTGCGTTTGGCGTGCTGTTATTAGCATTGTTGTGATTAGCATTGCTGTGTTTGGCGTATTTTGATTAGCATGTTTTTTTTTTTAAGCATTGCTGTGTTACTGTGATTAGCATTGCTGTGTTTGGCGTCTTGTGATTAGCATTGCTGTGTTTGGCGTGTTGTGATTATCGTTGCTGTGTTTGGCATGTTATGATTAGCATGTTTTGTTAAGCATTGCTGTGATTAGCATTGCTGTGTTACTGATATTAGCATTGCTGTGTTAGGCGTGTTGTGATTAGCATTGCTGTGTTTGGCATTTTGTGATTAGCATTGCTGTGTTACTGTGATTAGTATTGCTGTGTTTGGTGTGTTGTGATTAGCATTGCTGTGTTACTGTGATTAGCATTGCTGTGTTTGGTGTGTTGTGATTAGCATTGCTGTGTTACTGTGATTAGCATTGCTGTTTTTGGCGTGTTGTGATTAGCATTGCTGTGTTTGGCGTGTTGTGATTAGCAGTTCTGTGTTACTGTGATTAGCATTGCTGTGTTTGGCGTGTTGTGATTAGCATTGCTGTATTACTGTGATTAGCATTGCTGTGTTTGGCGTGTTGTGATTAGCATTGCTGTGTTACTGTGATTAGCATTGCTGTGTTTGGCATGTGGTGATTAGCATTGCTGTGTTTGGCGTGTTGTGATTAGCATTGCTGTGATTAGCGCTGTGTAGCTTCATCTGCTGGTATTTTTATTACTCAGAGCAGAGCAGAAGAAAGAAAAGAGGAAAATCCTCAGCACTTTGAAACATCAGCGAGGGGATGATTCGGGTTTTATAGAGAATGCGGTTTGAGGGATTTGTATTGAATTTCAGAAGAAAAGCAGTCTGTGTGTGTGTGTGTGTGTGTGTGTGTGTGTGTGTGTGTGTGTGTGTGTGTGGCAGCTTTACAACTCATACTGTTTCAAAACAGCTGGATCTGGAGCAGTCCTGTTTGAGGAATAAACAGCAGAAGCTTCATTTTTGGTCTTTTGAGAAAGCAGGTTTTTTTCTCGAACAGCTTTGAGGGTTTGATTTTTATAATAATATCAGTTAAGAATAAGTTCTAGAATGAGCTCTGGGCAGAAAACATGCTGACAGAGCAAAATAATCCACCAGCAGGAACATAGTAAGGTGTGTGAGAAGCACAGTGGGCATGGAGATCCTTCAGGAACATCTCAAATTCTCAGAACAAAAGATTCCAGACTATTATGCTTCATGAGTCCTTCTGTCTTTCAATATGAGCATCATGAGAATTCCAAGGCTTCATTATACATCAACCGTCCATGTGCATCATCTTCATTCTCCTCCTCCTCCTCCTCCTCCTCATCATTATCATCATCTTCATAATCACCATAACCATAACCATAACCATTCTTCTCTGTAAAAGCTCCATCTCATGGTTCATTTAATCCAGAATTGGAGCCTCGTCCTCATCATGCCTCACACAAACTTATTTCAAGGAGGAGCATTTTTTGTGGATTTAAAAGGATATTGAGGACACAAATCCCTCTGAGATGCCTTCACCCTGGAGAAGAAATAGTCCAGAATGTTTAATAGAAGATGCTTTTCAGAGGAACTGTGCTATTTTTTTTCCTTGTTTCCCTTTAGGCTTCAGTACTAAGTGCTCCAGTTAGAAGGTTCTTAGGTTTGAGGAACAGTGTGGATGGAATTCTAATGGTGAGGATCGGTGTGAATTGAATCTTCTCAGGGTGAGGAAGAGTGTGGATGCAACTCTTCCCAGGGTGAGGAACAGTGTGCATTGTGTACTCAGGGTGAGAAACAGTGTGAATGATTTTCATTTCTGGGTGAGGTACAGTGTGGATGTTTTTCTCAAAGTGAGGAGCAGTGTGATAAATGCCACAAATGTAAATGGTCTCAGTGTGAAGGTGGTCTCAGGGTGAAGGAAATTGTGTATGGTGTTCTCAGGGTGAGGGACAGTTTGGATGGTGTTCTTGGGGTGGGTAAGAGTGCGAATGGAGTTCTTCTTAATGTGAGGATCAGTATGGATATTCTTCTTTGGGTGAAGAAAAGTATGAATGGTTTTCTCAGGGTAAGGAACAGTGTGGATGGAGTTCTCTGGCCAAAAAAGATTGTTGATGGTGTTTTTCACAGGTTAAGGAAGAGTGTGGATGGTGAACTTAGTGTGAGGAAGAGTGTAAATAGATTTCTTCTCAGTGTGAGGAGCATGGTGCCTTGTGCTTTTATGATGAGGAACAGTGTGAATGGAGTTCTTCTCCAGGAGAGGAACAGTGTTGATGGAGTTCTCAGAGTGAGGAACAGTGGAGATGGAGTCATCAGGGTGAGGAACAGTGTGGATATTCTTCTTAAGGTGCGAAACAGTGTGGATGGTGTTCTAATGGTGAGGAACAGTGTGGCTGGAATACTTATCCAGGTGAGGAACAGTGGAGATGGAGTCGTTAGGATGAGGGTGAGGAACAGTGTGGGTGTTATTCTCAAGGTGAGGAGCAGTGCGGATGGTGTTTTAATGGTGAGGAACATTGTGAATTGAGATCTTTCCCTGGTGAGGAACAGTGTGGATAGTTTACTCAAGATGAAGAAAGTCTTGAATGTGTTTTTTATTAGGGCGAGGAAAAATATGTATGGTGGTCTCAGATTGAGGAACAGATTGGATGGTGTTCCCAGGGTGAGGAAAAGTGTGCATAAAGTTCTTAATGTGAGAAGCAGTATGGATATTCTCAGGATAAATAGAAGTATGGATGGTGTTCTGAGGGTGAGGAACAATGTAAATGGTGTTCTTAGGGTGAGGAACAGTTTGAATAATGTTTTCATGGTGAGGAGCAGTGTGAATGGTGTTCATCTCAGGGTGAGGTAAAGTGTGGATAGTGGACTCAAGATAAAGAAAATTTTGAATTGGGAAACAGTGTAGCTGGTGGTCCCAGGGTGAAGATAAATATATGTGGTGTTCTCAGGGTGAGGAACAGTGTGAATGGAGTTCTTCTCAGTGTGCGGAACATTATGGATTTTCTCAGGGTGAGGAGAAGTACGGATGGGGTTCTCAGGGTGAGGAGAAGTACGGATGGGGTTCTCAGGGTAAGGAGAAGTACGGATGGTGTTCTCAGGGTGAGGAGAAGTATGGATGGGGTTCTCAGCGTGAGGAGAAGTATGGATGGTGTTCTCAGGGTGAGGAGAAGTACGGATGGTGTTCTCAGGGTGAGGAGAAGTATGGATGGTGTTCTCAGGGTGAGGAGAAGTACGGATAGGGTTCTCAGCGTGAGGAGAAGTATGGATGGTGTTCTCAGGGTGAGGAGAAGTACGGATGGTGTTCTCAGGGTGAGGAGAAGTATGGATGGTGTTCTCAGGGTAAGGGCCATTTTTAATGGTGTTCTCAAGGTGAGGAACAGTTTGAATGGTGTTCTCAGGTTGAGCAAAACTGTGGGTGATGTTTTCAGGGTAAGAAACAGTATGAGTGGCGTTCTTCCATTTCTTTTTTTATCTTTATTCGGTATCTTCTACAGCATACATGTAGTTTTTGTCTTTAGATCAAAGCTAAATATTGCTTTCTGTCAGAACTTTCCAAACGATTACCGTGTTTGTATGAAGGGTGCCAATAGTTTTGCACATTGTGGTATTGGGTGAATATTAACTGTACACTGATGATTTATGACTGTGACCATGTTTAGTGATTTTGCTGTCAGCTTAAGTGTGACAGAATCTTCTCTCTCTTTCTGTGTGTGTGTGTGTGTGTGTGTGTGTGTGTGTGTGTGTGTGTGTGTGTGTGTGCATACAGTTAAACCAACCGTCATCGACGTCGATATCTTCGTTAACAGCATCGGACCCGTCTCCTCGATAAATATGGTAAGTGTAATGGATTTCCACATGATCTGCAGCTGTGTGTGTGTGTGTGTGTGTGTGTGTCTGTGAGGTGATTGCTGTGAGGTGCCCAAAGCCTGATCTGAGGGAAAACACTTAGACAGTTTAAAGGACATAAAGTAGTCAAATCACATTATAGTCCACGCTGTGGGACACTGCAGAAGATATCACAGGGTTCAGATCTACACTGAGCAGGACGAAACATCTGACCACCTTCAGAAGGTCAGATGGAATAATCTAGTAGATAAATGTCTTACTTCCAGATTAGAAACCTTTCAATATTGGATGCAGTGCCATGAAATTTTCCCTTTACTTGAACTACGAAACTCAAACCTGTTCCAGCTTGAAGCCAGCTCCATGAAGATCTGATATCCATTGGTTGGAGTGAAAGATCTTCTACTATAGAGCTAAAACCCTGTTGAACAGCTTTTGGAATGAATGTGAACGCTAACTGCACTCCAGGCCTCCTCACCTTCTCACCTACATCAGTTCCTGACTTTACTAACACCCTTATGGATGAATGAATCTCCACAGATCTAGGGAAACATCTTCACAGAATTCCCAGATTGTGATAGTCTGGAAATTGTTCAGGTGTGAATAGTGGATTGTGATTGGCTGGATGGGGTTCAGGTGTGAATAGTGGATTGTGATTGGCTGGAAGGAGTTCAGGTGTGAATAGTGGATCATGATTGGCTGGAAGGAGTTCAGGTATGAATAGTGGATCGTGATTGGCTGGAAGGAGTTCAGGTGTGAATAGTGGATCGTGATTGGCTGGAAGGAGTTCAGGTGTGAATAGTGGATTGTGATTGGCTGGAAGGAGTTCAGGTGTGAATAGTGGATTGTGATTGGCTGGAAGGAGTTCAGGTGTGAATAGTGGATTGTGATTGGCTGGAAGGAGTTCAGGTGTGAATAGTGGATTGTGATTGGCTGGAAGGAGTTCAGGTGTGAATAGTGGATTGTGATTGGCTGGAAGGAGTTCAGGTGTGAATAGTGGATCGTGATTGGCTGGAAGGAGTTCAGGTGTGATTTCAGAGCGTTGAACACGCAGATTGTCTGCGTTTGTCAGTTGAATCTAAATGAAATGTTTTGCTTATAAACACCTGTAACCAGTAACTTCAACAGCTTCATTATTAGTGGAAACGTACATCATTCATATAAATGTATCTTCTGGCACTACTTTATCTGTGTGTGATTCGGAGCAGCAGAATTGGAGATGTAACGAGTCGTATATCGAATAAAAGGAAAATGAAGCATTATTTTGATCCATTCAGTCAGATTTGATCTGCAAACATCAATAACAGCTTGAACTCCTCAATGCTGGAAGTGATCATGGTAGAAGGTGATGAACCACGGCAAGTTGTGAGACCTTACACTATTAAAATGCTCCCAGCTTTACCTCGAGATGTTCTTCAGCTCCACATTGTGCACTGTAACACTTTTGTGTTGTTTTTTTCTGGATGTATCTCTGACATCCTGTAATTCCCACTTGGAAAGATTTTCTCAGTAATGTAACAAGTGAAGATGAGAAACAGAAGCAGTCTTTTTTTCCCCTCCGTTTCTCGTTTATGACTGCGGTACTCTGGAGGGGAATCGGATCATTTAAAGGTTAATGTGTTTAAACTGTATTAATGGCAAATTATTAGGAACACTTTAAACTGCAAGCTGTGGGGGTTCATTATTTAACTTAATATTCCGTTACTCTGAGACGTATCTCGTTATTTACGCTTAGTTTCTGTATGGAATTCGATTTACTGATCACTTTTCCACTATTTGATCGGCATGTATACGGGGGTGCAACTGCGCATTTGCCGAAGGGGTTCTCAAGATCATGTTTGTCCCCAAAAAGAGGGGAAAATAGAACCGGTGGTCTGTGACCCCTAGGGGTTTGCGACGGTACTGCAGGGGCTCCTAATAATTAATGTTGGATCACAAATAATTTTTTTGTTAAGAAAAATAAACATGGGTAACAACATCATTGATAAAATATTTAATTTGAAAAATTTAATTATTACAGTAAATATCTATCAAACTTAAAGCTGATGGTTATGTAAATGTTTAATTGTTCACCTGCAAATCTATTAAAATAACACAATCTGAAATAAACAAACTTAATAAAATTGTTATTTTAATTCCAAAATATGTTTGTTATGATGCATAAATCTTTTTGGAAGGTTTGAAAATATATAGTAAAATATATGATGCAGGTACAACAACGACATAGTTCTAGTTGTCGTAGCACATTATAACTGGCGTAATACAATTGTTTTTTATTAATATCAGTGGTTACGTTTGGCACATTTTGTATCAGGGGTCCCTGTCACATGTCTATCACCTATGGGGTCCTTGACCTGAAAAACTTTAAGGACTTCTGCCCAGTACTGTTTGCATTGGCACCCCCTCCCCCATTTATGGCGCCCACCATTTACTGTATATATACTGCAATACCCCATTTTTGCACCTCTGCATGCAAACATATATCGACTGCTAATTGACTTTAATCCGATCATCTCCTCCAATAAAAACAAACAGAATAGAAATTACTTATAATGTGTGAACGTGATATTCTCAGTCATCTAGTTGGACACATCTGGTCAGACAACTTTTAACATTTCTTAATGCAAGCTTGGGAATCTTTAATAATGCGTTCTGATTGGCTGACAAGCCAGCTCTATGAAGATCTGCTTTCCAAGAGAAAGTTGGAGTGGAAGATCTCCTGCTATGCAGCTCCAACCTAATGAGCAAGAATGAATGTGAACGCTGACTGCACACCAGGCCTCATCACCTTCTCACCTGCATCACTACACGACCTCACTAACACACTTGTAGCAAAGGCGAACTCAGTGTGGAGTCGGATGTTCAAAAGGAAGCACATAAGTTCCAAACATCTGTCCGTACTGGAAGGTGATGTCTTCCTACAGCTATTAGCTGTAATTCGAGTTAGTTGGTTTGTTTTTTTAATTAATTGGTAACTCACTCATACATTACATTTATTGATATTATTGGATTTTGAATCAGTATCTAGAGCACTTATAGCCTCAAAATTTTATTATTTATCATCATTTTATTCACATTCATGGCATCATAGTAGAACGCTTGTGCCCTGAGAGATGGAGGGATCAGTCAAAAAAAAAAGACTTTGAGGTTGATTGTAATTTTTGTGAATTTTTGTGATTTTTATGAAATGCTGTGCCACTTGTAATGCGACGCACACCTTCCAAAATATTCCATTTTTGTCTACAAAATATTTGCCCAAAATCTTTGGAGATAATCGAGACGGTTTTTTTTTTGGCAGATGTAAGACAAGGCTTCGTGTTCACCTTCAACTCTTCCATGGGTGCCATTTTTGCACTGTGTCATTCTTATTGCTGGATCATGAGCACTGGCCTTAACTGAGGCATATGAGGCCTGCAGGTCTTTAGATGTTGTTCTGGGATCTTTAAGAGCTCCTGGGTGAGTTGATGTTATGTTCTTGGAGTAATTTTGTCCCAAAGCCTTAGAAATGGTTTTGTAAACCTTTTTTCACACTTTGTATCTTATCTGTTCTTGAATTTGTTTAGATCACAACATGGTGTGTTGCTTTTTTGCAATCTTTTTGAGAGCCAGGCAGGTTTGGAGGAAGGGGCAAATACTTTTTTCACAGCACTGTGTGTATATATATATATATATATATATATATATATATATATATATATATTAGTATATATAATATCTGACTGATCCTCATGTATATTTCTATTTTTGGTGCCTTTCACCCCATTAATATCATCATGTATCACAGAAGATCCAGAGATCCATGTGAATGAAAATGATCTCTATTGTACTTTTATTTTTTCGTTTTTGAAACCAAAAGGAACTGATGCTCAGTGTCTGTGTGAAGAACACTTTCAATCTGAACAAGAATGAATTTGAAATGGATTTTTGAAGTTCCTATGCAATGATTAAAGTAAGTTCCCTTCAAATTAGAGCTTAGAGAACTTTTATTTTATGGTTGCTGTCCTCTTCCATCCTAGTCCACATGGAACCCTGTTTCTTTGGTTTCTGTAGAACATGGTGATTAATTACCAAATAAGGAGTAACCCATTCATTGTTTTTGGTGCGTGTACAGAAAAAACAAAAAAAATCAATGACTAGTGGATGAATTTAAGTCTGTTTACTCCTTTTGGGAGTGTTTCTGCAGCACCAA
>NC_060884.1:33839972-33859972 GCF_014805685.1 Silurus meridionalis | reverse complement strand
TGGTATGAGCAACCTTCCAGGTAGGAAGCAAACCATTCCCATGCTGTTGCGCAGATACTCTTTAGGGTAGACAAGAGAGTCTTGTGACTGTTTCAAATGCTACTAAAAGGTCCAGGAAGATAAGTACAGATGACAGTTTGGCTGATCAAGCAGCGTGCAGTTTCTCAGAAACAGCCAAAAGGATCGTCTCTGTGGAATGTGCTGCTTTGAACCCAGACTGATTCGAATCATGGAGGTTGTTCTGTGAGAGATAGACAGACAGTTGGTTAAAAACAGTGCGTTCCAGAGATTTAGAAAGAAAGGAGGGAAGTGATACCGGTCTGTAGTTGTAGATGTCTGATGGGTCCAGAGCAGGTTTCTTTAAGGTTTCCTAACCCTCACCTGCTCTGGATAACGGCGTCTGCCAAAGGCTGCAACTGTAAACACAAGTACCCAGATAAGGTGCCAAAACTTTTACGATATGAACAAAGGCAATTAGATTTGCTAAATACACTCTCTCTCACACACACACACACACACACACACACACACACACACACACACACACACACACACACACACAGAAAGCAGTAAACAGCTGTATGACTCACACTGTGCAGGAATCATCTGTCAACTGCTGTTACTCTCTACAGTCTCCTGCCTTAATAATAATCGAGCTGAGCATCGAGCTCTACATTCATATCATCATCACTAACACTGATCCTGCCCACAACGTACCGCAAACATCTATCAACAAACAAACAAACAAATGTGTGTGTACTCATAATGAGCACATAATAATAATAATAATAATAATAATAATAATAATAATAATAACCATGAATAATTACACCAGTAACATTAATGTAAAGTTAAAAGTTAAAAGAATAAATATGTAATAATGTACTCATTACTAACAAAAGAAAACACAAATAAATGTTGGTATATAAATAAATACATAAATATAAAAAAAGTACACATAACTACATCTGCATAATTATAGAAAAATAACATAAAATAATATTTAAACCGTGTTATACACAATGTTAATTATACCAGCAAGGATAATGTAAAGACACAATTATTTACAATTTGCATAAATAAAGCTAATATATATATATATATATATATATATATATATATATATATATATATATATATATATATATATATATATTCATTATAGCAAATAAAATGCATTATTTAATAAATAAATAAAATCAACAATGGAATATGTTTGGAAAAAAACTTTACAAATTAAGTAAACAACAATAATAAATTAATTAATTAAAAATATTAGAAAATACTATACTAAATATATTTTAAAATACTACTACTAATATAAATAATAATAATAATAATAATAATAATAATAATAATAATAATAATAATAATTTCAGGGAACTTTATATCTATATTAAAATGTTGGGGAAAGTTTTTGAACACTAAATAATTAAGTGACAAAAAATGAGAGTGTATGTTTTGTACAGAAATGTGTTTGAACCAATTTTTTTGGGGTCCCAGTGTTCAGGTTGGGCTTCTGGACCTAAACACTGATAGGATTAATTAAAAAAAGGAAATATTTTACCCAATATTTTCAGCAGACCCTGTATTTGCAGATAATACTAAAAATAAAAAAGTAAATAAAAAAGTTCAGCTGGGGATTTTGATTAAAGTCTGGCAACCCGTTCCACTTCTCATCAAACTGATCTTCTTTATTAACATATAAATATAAATATTTTACATGTAAATATAACAAATCGGGACATGCTTCCATTAATTCAGTGTGAAAACTCAGGAACCTCCGGAACCTCCAGAGACGAGCGATGTGATGAAATGCTGAACATGTGGTACGTCTGAAACGCCTTGTCGTTTAACACTCGGCTCCTGATGAAGTATTAAACACAGCCCTGTTTTTTAGTTTTTTTCTCTCGTCAAGGCAGCATGCTGGAACTGCTCATGCTTAGATTGCTGTGGGGTCAGAACAGCGTGTGCAGAGGTTACTGTAGAACCGTCTCTCACCGAACTATGGCCAATTTATTGTTCTGCCAGGATGAGATCTGACATGGACCTCATCTCAACCTGAAAAGCTTCTGGGAATAATTCTGACTATTTAGAACAAAATACACTGAATTAAATACTTATATACACATATGTACATGTACACAAGCGACACTATGTAAAACAACAAATAGTATGTGTTTCGTTTTGAACATCCCATTTCACATTTAATCTCCATTTCCTCTTTGCTCTTTCCAACCCCTGTTCATGATTCCTGTTCTGCATGGATACACTGGATACTGGTTTGGACTCCGTACTGTCTTTTGGTTCTGCGTTGGCTCTGCGCTTTATTGTTTCGTTTTCTGGATTTGGAATTAATCACTGTTTTTTGGATTCTGATTTGGGTTTTTCCTGCATTGCTCTGTTATGGTTTTGGTTATGTCAGTTTTATGTTAGGTGGTTACATTATGGTAATGGTTATGTTGGGGTTATGTCTGGGTTGTGTTGAGTTGTTATTTGAGGGTTATGTCAGGGTTATCTCAAGGCTATTTTGGGAGGTTGTGTCAGGTTTATGTTAGGGGTTATGTCAGGGTTATAATGGTGGTTATAAAAAGGGTTCCCTTTCAAGAACTCGAGTTGCGTCGGATCTATGCAATCGCTTTGCTCCTTGGACCTCAGAGTCCATCACGTCGTCTCTTATATTAACCACCAGGGGGGGTCTGCAATCGCGCCCCCTGTACAGCTGTGGAAGCTCTGGCTGTGGCCCCTTAGGGGGCACAGCTCAAAGGCTTGGGGCTCTCCACTGAGTTAGTAAAAACCATTCTCTAATTCAGAGCTCCCTCCACGAGGAGGTTGTATGCCATGAGATGGCGTCTGTTCACTGCGTGGTGCTCTCGTCACCAATTGGACCCAGTCCACTGCCCAGTTTGTTCAGTGCTGGAGTTTCTGCAGGAGCACCATTAAAGTCTACGCATCCGCCGTTTAGGTGTATCACGCTCCCATGTCTGGGCATTCACTGGGCAGAGACCCACTCCTGATGTGTTTTCTCTGTGGCACCTGGAGACTGAGGCCCCCGGTACGTCCAAGAATGCCTGGGTGGGACCTGGCTGTAGTGTTGGAGGCTTTATCCGAGCCCCCCTTTGAGCCTTTGCCATCATGGAGGCACTTGTCCATCAAGACCCCTTTCTTGTTGGCCATCTGCTCTTTCAGGAAAGTAGGTGATTTGCAGGCCCTCTCTGTGGCCCCCACTTTAATTGAGTTTACTTTAGGTATGAACAGTGCCTTCCTGCACCCTAGAGTGGGTTTCGTCCACAAGGTGCCCTCGAGCGTCCCACGACCTGTCAGGCTCCAGGCATTTAACCCCAGACCAGAAGGGGTCATGCTTGACCCCAGACCCGGTCCGAGCGCTGGACTGTTATGTCCACCGTACGAGTCCCTGGAGAAAGTTGGAACAACTGTTTATCTGCTATGGCCCTACGACGTGAGGCCATCCTGCTCATAAGCATACGCTCAGCAGGTGGACTATTGACGCTATTGCGTCTTCTTACGGGTCCTCTGGTCTCCACACTCCATTTGGGGTCAGAGCTCACTCAACACAGTGTGGAAGCCTCTAAGGCTTGGTCCTCTGGAGTGTCCCTCCAAGTCCTCTGTGATGCTGTTGAGTGGTCAACCCCACTCAACTTTGCCAGTTCGACTTAGTTGTGCTCATTCACAGTAGTCAGGGACTGGTCGGTGTGGTGTTATTGGACTCTCATTCCTAAAGCGTTCCGAGGCAGCTTGAGTTTCTGAAAAGAAACGTATCTAGGTTACATATATAACCCTAGTTCCCTGAGGGAACAAGACGCTGCGTTTCTAGACACACCTCCAGTGCCCCTTCAGCGCTTTCTTCGTGGTTACAGAAGCTGAAGCTGGCTTCTCTCTAGGTGCACTTTATACTCCCTGGTCGTGACGTCACCCCGCCGGTGCATGGACAACGCAGTCATGTTCCCAATGAAGCATCTCGTTCCCTCAGGGAACTAGGGTTACATATGTAACCTAGAGACGTTATGTTGGGGTAATGTCAGTGTTATGTTGGGTGGTTATAAAGAGGGTTATGTTTTGGTTATGTCAGGATTATGTCAAGGTTCGGATGGTAGTTGTGTCAAGGTTATGTTGGGGGTTATATCAAGGCTATGTTGGGGGTTATATCAGGGTTATGTTGAGGGTTAAATCAGGGTTGTGATGGGGGCTATTTCAGGGTTATGTTGAGGGGTATGTCAGGGTTATTACACGATTATGTCAGGGTTTTATTAGGAGTTATGTTGGGGTTATATTAGGGTTATGTTGGGGTTATATTAGGGTTATATTGTGGGTTATGTTGAGGCATATATTGGGGTTATGTTGGGGTTATATTTAGGGTTATGTTGGGGTTATATTGGGGTTATATTGGGGTTATATTGCAAGTTATTTTGAGGGTTATTTTGGGGTTATGTTGGGGTTATGTTGAGGTTATATTGAGGGTTATGTTGGGGAATATATTGAGGGTTATGGTGGGGTTATATTGAGGTTATGCCGGTGGTTATATTGAGGTTATGTTGGGGTTATTTTGGGGTTATATCAGGGTTATATTGAGGGTTATATCTGGGGTTTTGGGGTTATGTGGGGATTATTTCAGGGTAATGTTGAGGGTTATGTTGGGGTTATGTTGGAGGTTATGTTGGGGTTATATTGAGAGTTTTATCGGAGTTATGTGGGGGTTATGTCGGGGTTTTGTCTGGGTTATATTGAGGTTTTATTGGGGTTAAGTTGGGGTTATATTGGGCTTAATTGGGGGTTATATTGGGGTTATGTTTGGGGATTATGTTTGGGGGTTATGTTGGGGCTTATGTTGAGGGGTGTGTCAGGGTTATGACAGGATTATGTCAGGGTTATGTTAGGGGTTATGTTGGGGGTTTATGTAAGGAGGTTATATCTGGGACCAGGGTGATGCTGTGATGGTGGTGTTGGAGGTTGTACAAGCATGTACAGTAGGTCTGCTGTAGGATATTCAGCTCTCTGAAAACAGGAGTGTGATAGTGAAGTCTTGGGAAGTCATTTGTTTTAAAAGGAGTCTAAAAGGAGAAAGTAGGTCAGTGCTGGAGCAAAGAACGAAAGCCTGTGTGTCTCACTAATAAAACTCGGGTTCTTTATTCCACACACAGCTAATTACACACTTTTGTGTAATTGTGTCCAGCAACTCAGGGACAAGAACCAGGGTCAAGGAGGAGGAGGAAGAGGTGTGTCTTCACCAAGCCCTGCCCCCTTCCAGACACAATTACACAAAAAAAGTTTGTGAAATGAAATAATGAACTTTTTGACAAACAGCTGCGTCAAACAAACAAACAAATAAACAAACACTTAAAATGCAGCTGTTGCTGTTTTACAGGTGATTGAAACAAATCTTTCCTCTTTTTTTGCATCTTTCATGTACTTTTTTTTCTTCATTTTTGCTTTATTTACTTGGTTTATTTACTTCTTTTTTTTATTAATTGTTTTGTTTATTCTTTTTTGTCTTTCTCTTTTTGGTTCTTTCTTTCTTTCTTTCTTTCTTTCTTTCTTTCTTTCTTTCTTTCTTTCTTTCTTTCTTTCTTTATATTACCTTTCCATTCATTCTTATTCTTTCCTTTGTTTCACTTTGTTACTTTTGCTCCTTGTTTTTTCTTCCTTTTTTGTTTATCTCCAGGCCACATTCCTGAATAAAGCAATACTTTTTTATGTTTTTTTTTTTGCTCAAAGCAGTCGTGGAAATGAGGAACAATACTGTAGATTGAAATGAAAGATTGTAAGATTAAAGAAACGCTGCGTTTTATTTTCTCCCTCTGGTCTCTTTCGTTCTCGCTCAGGCCTCAGTCTTTCCTGATGGTCCTGTGGAGTTCCCTGCTCCTTGGTGCTTCGTGATACAGAGCTGTGTTCAGGCTTCAGACAGAGTTTATTTCTCCGAGCTCTTAAAGGGCACACAGGAGCGAGAGACGGATCAAAAAATGACATGTCCCCAGGTCTGCCATCGTTCCTGCGTTCTTGTAAATAAAAGCTATTTTTAGAGATATAAAGGGCAAAACCGCAATGAGCTTCTTTAGCGTTATGCAACGTACGAGACGAGTCTAGAGTGAATTAGAACTCGCTACAGAACAACTTATTTTCCACAGCGCTGGAGACGTGTTGATATACAGTATTCTCTATCACAGCAGCTCTCTCTCTCTCTCTCTCTCTCTCTCTCTCTCTCTCTCTCTCTATCTATCTATCTATCTATCTATCTATCTATCTATCTATATATTAGGGATGACAAAAATCGGCTCATCGTCATAAAAGTTAGGGATGTGATGCATCGATTTAAAAAAAGGGTGTACAGTTACAAGTTGGCATTGTATAGCAATGCATTGTTTTTAACATATTTGAGTTGGTAAAAAACTATTTATTTCTGTATAATTATCAGTAGATGCGCTGTACTTTCTATTATTTTGAAAGTGACCAATAATTTGTGACCGATATTTGATATGTAGATCAATTTGCTACATGAACATGACGGAGACGGAGGCGTGTCCTGAGAGTCACATAGAATCCAGATTAACATGGCAGAGGTAGAGCTGTAACTTCCTGCAGACACAACAGGAAAAGAACATTTGGGTTTTTTCTTTTTGCACTCTAAAGGCGTGTGTATGAAAAGCGTTAGATGTCAGAAGGCACTAAAATAAATTGATGATTTAATGTCTTTCTGCACCGAAGAAATAAAAGTGAACTTTCTGCACCATCATTGAATTGTAGCACATCATATTTTTTCAATTGGATCGTATTGAATTGTGTTGAATTCAATTATAATCTGATTAATTTGATAATGGAAAACTGTATTGGGTTGAAAGGAAGCTGTAATAGGAATTTGTTAGTGTACAAGATGTTTTAAGATGCAGGAGCATGACATTTCCCCTTTACTCAAACTAGTAGAACTAAACCTCTTCCAGCATGGCAATGCTTCTGTGCACAAAACCAGCTCCATAGCTCCAAGATCTGCTTTCAATGGGTTGGCATGGAAGATTTCCTGCTATAGAGCTCCACCCCTTGGGATGAATCTGAACTCCAACTGCACTCCAGGCATCCTCACCTTCTCACCTACATCAGTACCTGACTTTACTAACACCCTTGTGGATTAATGAATCTCCACAAAATCTAGAGGAACATCTTCCCAGAAGAGTGGAGCTCATTATAACAGTGAATGGAGACTCAATGTGGAATTGGATGTTCAATCTTTTATTCAAGGGCGAACAAACGTTTTGTTCTTTAAGCCTAATTTGAGGAATATATGTGTGTTTTAAGATGCCTGATAAACAAATTGGAAGATCTTAAAGGATATTGATATGATTTTGAAGACAAACTTAATCACAAAATCCTGTAGTTATGATAAAAAGATGCTGTTTTTAAGCAGATGCAGAGGATTGGTGTTATATCAGGGTTGATTTTAAAACATGAGGAATTGCCTGAAGGTGGGACAGGACTGGATTTACCATCTCTCTCACTCTCTCTCTCTCTCTCTCTCTCTCTCTCTCTCTCTCTCTCTCTCAAGCAGAGGGATGAAACTGGATAAAAGTGTAATCCCAGACTAACAGAGTTTATCGAGGCACTCTGAGAAACGTTTGAAAGCTCTGATGCTCCTCACTCGCCTTTAACCGACCAGAATGTGTTTTGTTAGATGAATTTCTGAAAAAAAAGGCAAGGCATCACCACGGAAACAAGAGTGAGGCTCTAAGTAGGATGTGTGATGCGTGGGTGAGAGACGGAGACGTAGATAAACAGAGCGATAACAACAGCGTGAGAAGAGTGGGAGGAGAGGAGGAGATGGAGGAGTGCAGAGTAAGTTCCTCTTTCCCACCGTTGGAAAGATCGTCTCTGCAGGGAATCCCCTGGCTCAGAAACGTAAAGCCTTTAAACAGTATGAATCCTCTGGCACTGGAGACTCCTTCAATAAAAGTGTTCCAGAAACTTTCAGGAAACATTCAGTATCAACTCCCCATTTTTTTTTTTTTGCCTTATTTTCCAATTCAATTCGATTTATTTGAACAAACTGTTGCTATGTAAATGATTCATTCATTACAAACCTGCTAACAAGATGAATCAATCAATCTCCTTCTGGCCAATCAGAATCCAGAAAACCCCAATTGCTGTTCTTTGTGTCGTGTCATAACACTCTCACAAAGCAGTAAAGCAAAGTGTCACTGTTGTATTTTTGTACTAATAAAACATTTCCTTTAATTGCGAAAACATCCTTCTAGGTTTCCTCTGTGTTCCTCCCACCTCCCAGAAACACTCCAGTGGGTTTATATCTGCTGTGGAAATCTGTCCACCAATGCATTCATTAGTCTTTTATCTTAAAGCTGTAGTTCTTTTTTTTATAATGGAATACAATTGTGTGTATCAGAGCAGGAACATGATCCAGAAGAACCGAACTATCTTGCCATGGGAGCAGCTCGCTTTATCTTTTGCAAAAGCAATGTTTGTGGATTTGTGTTTTTGATTTTTTGGTGTTTGTTTTGGTTGCTTTAGTGCGCTCGACTGGCTTCAGAGCTGTTTTGTTTGGATATAAATAAGGCTGGTTTTCCTCTTGAGAGCAGCACCTGGAGCTCTTTTTCAAGCTTAATGATTACATTTGAATAGCTGCGACTCATCCATGGGGATGTGCATGGAAATGGATTGAAAAAAGAGCATTTCTTAGATGACCTGCTGACGTTTCCAGTGTCAGTGCGTTTACAAACCCCTAAGTGTCAGTAGGCATGAGTGGAAGGACCCCAATGCAAGACAGATTAAATTCCCAATTGTCTGAAAACTTAAGAGCCCCTTAAAAAGGAGAGCAAGAATCTGAAAATGGTATAGAAATAAATAACTCAAACCCAGAGCCCAAAAGGAGCAGAGACGGCGCACTGTCCAAAAAATACAGTCTGAGGAGCCGAGAGCCGTCCGACTCCGGGATAAACGAGAGTCCGACAAAACCGAGAGTTTCAAAAAGGAAGTAAAAATATTGCACAGGGAATAGGGCAGGAAGTTCTCGAACAAACACGTAGCTGAAGAGACAATCTGGCAAGGGATATAAGGAGCTGGCATCTATTTATACTCTGGGAAGATGCCCACCGTCGGCTGATTCAAGGGGATTCAAGGTTTCTTAGTGACATGAAAAGATAAAAAGTTAAAGTTTATGAATACTGAAGTGTATTGAATACTGAAATGTTCGGAATAATGAAGTCTATGGAATACTGAACTGTACGGAATACTGAAGCATATGGAATACTGATATTTAGAAAATTCTGTTGTCTATTGAATACTGAAGTGTATGGAATTCTTAAGTGTAAGGAATACTAAAGTATACAGAATACTAAAGTATAGGGAATACTAAAGTATACAGAATACTAAAGTGTAGGGAATACTAAAGTATACAGAATACTAAAGTGTAGGGAATACTAAAGTATACAGAATACTAAAGTGTAGGGAATACTAAAGTATATAGAATACTGAAGTGTAGGGAATACTGAAGTGTAGAATACTAAAGTATAGAATACTGAAGTGTAGAATACTGAAGTGTAGGAATACTAAAGTATAGAATACTGAAGTGTAGGGAATACTGAAGTGTAGGAATACTGAAGTGTAGAATACTGAAGTGTAGGGAATACTGAAGTGTAGGGAATACTAAAGTATATAGAATACTGAAGTGTAGGGAATACTGAAGTGTAGGGAATACTAAAGTATATAGAATACTGAAGTGTAGGGAATACTGAAGTGTAGGGAATACTAAAGTATAGAATACTGAAGTGTAGAATACTGAAGTGTAGGGAATACTGAAGTGTAGGGAATACTAAAGTATATAGAATACTAAAATATATAGAATACTGAAGTGTAGGGAATACTGAAGTGTAGGAAATACTGAAGTGTAGGGAATACTGAAGTGTAGGGAATACTGAAGTGTAGGGAATACTGAAGTGTAGGGAGTACTGAAGTATATAGTATACTGAAGTGTAGGGAATACTGAAGTGTAGGAAATACTGAAGTGTAGGGAATACTGAAGTGTAGGGAATACTGAAGTGTAGGGAGTACTGAAGTATATAGTATACTGAAGTGTAGGGAACACTGAAGTGTAGGGAATACTGAAGTGTAGGGAATACTGAAGTATATAGAATACTGAAGTGTAGGGAATACTGAAGTATATAAAATACTGAAGTGTAGGGAATACTGAAGTATATAGAATACTGAAGTGTAGGGAATACTGAAGTATATAAAATACTGAAGTGTAGAGAATACTGAAGTATAGGGAATACTGAAGTGTAGGGAATACTGAAGTATATAGAATACTGAAGTGTAGGGAATAAAAGAGTGAAGCATAAGGAACACTTTAATATAGAGAATATTGAAATGTACTCGATTGTACAGGATATTGAAGTGTATGGAATTTAAAAGAGTATGGAAATTAGAAGTGTATAGAATTTAGAAGTTTACGGAATGCTGCAGTGTGGTGGGAAATGGTAACTTAGTATTTAATGCGTTGGTCTTTGGCTCGGAATGTCACAAGTTCAAATCCCAGCACTACTAAGCTGCGGCTTCAAGGCCCTCAACTGTTCGGAAAATTGTAAAGACGGTATCAGACTGTAGATTTTAACGAATTAAAGTATGTTGAAATTTTGGCCAAATTACTGCAGTAATAACACAGAAGAGTAAACAATAAAACCACCATCTTGGTGTTGATTGTTTTCCTGGAACATCACATCGTGTTTTCAGTGTAGATATGCAGCTATTCATCATCGCTATATTTGAACTCCTAAAACATGGATGTGTTGGGCAGCATGACCGGTACAGTCTGACACGACTGAAAGAACGTTTGTACACACAGTGAGGAAACTATTCACTGTTTGAGCAGCAAAAAATCACTCTGGGTTGATCAGTAGAGACGTAAACAATTAGAACAACAAAACTGTAGGAACAAAGTTTTTTTTTTTTTTACATTCTCGTTTATATAACGTGCAGGAATCTGTTGGGCTCAGCGCTAGTCAGGTTTAGGGTTTGTTGCACTCAGCATTTAGCGCAATGATGCTGAGACATTTGTTTTCTAGTATGCAAATCGGCCACCAGAGACGTTGGCATGACGTTTTCATCGCCTAAATAAGAGCCTAATGCTCTCGGCGCCTGCCCTATTCCCGATTCATCCGAGCTTCAGGATGTAAATGCACAAAAATGATAAATGGCACTATGAATTTAATTAGAGCAAAAGCAGGAGAAGTAGCTGGATGAATCTTGATCTCCATACACATTGGAGGTAAAGCGCGGAGAGCCACAGAGGGTTATTCTGAACACTGTGATGTCTCTGTCAGGCTGAGATTCCTCAGATCCCTGCTCAGGGAATCGCTCATCTGTATGCAGGTCATTTTGTAGAGCGATGGGATTTTGAGCTGAACAGACCAGGACACCGTGTAACGCTGTAGAGACGTACCATCCTCCTGGTGCTCTGTGAATTAGAAATGTAATCGTATTTAATAGATTTGCAGGAATGAGACAGGAAGTGGATTGAAAATACAAACTCTGTTTTGATCTTCATCTCTTTTAATTGGCCCACCGACTCTTACAAGAACATCATGACCATTACAGAGCATTCCCGGCTTCAAATTGTCCCAGGGATAAAGAAAAACAGGACGTCTGATGATCCTCACGACTCGTGTGTAACCGTTTTGATTAAATCAGAGCCAGCGTGAAAATGCCAATATGCCTGCAATTATATAGACAGTTATACGAGTCAGGTGGCGTAATCAGGACATAATTGCAGGGGGAAAAAATGGCTTCGTTCTGCCCAAAGCAGCACGAGGCTGAGTGAAGTGGAATCCTGCCGTTCATTTGAAGGAAACTCTTGGTCGGAGCAGGAAGCCAGCGACTCAAACACATCCATCTCCTGCATGGTATTTGTGTCTGTCAGGCAGGGTTGCCAGGTCTCAACAAAATGTTCTTTTTCTGTCGTATGTAATCTTTTTTATTTGAAAAAAAAAAGCAATAAAGTTACAGAACTCTACACACTCCTGATTCATGTTTGGGTTTTTGGTGTTGTTTTGGATCGATGGATGCAGATAGAAAACCTACACACGTATTATTCTGACCCAAATAACTCTCTACAGCTCTCACAGCAGTTCTCTACTCTGACTGATATTGGAGCAATGATGTGTAATGAATATTAAACTTTATGGAATACTGAAGTGTATGTGGTTTTGGATCGCATGGAATGTTGTTGTGTATGGAATGCTGAAGTGTACGGAATACTCCGGTAGAAAAATTAAATCATTCACTGGAATCATCTTCTTCTTCTTTTGGCTTTTCCCATTAGGGGCGCCACAGCGGATCATCTGTCTCCATACCCCCCCTGTCATCTACATCTGTCTCTTTCAAACCAACTACATGCATGTCTTCACTCACCACATCCATAAACCTCCTCCTTGGTCTTCCTCTTTTTCTCCTTCCTGATGGCATCCGCAAACATCATAGTCCACAGAGACTCCTGTCTGACCCTATCCGTCAACCTGTCCATCACCACTGCAAACAGGAAAGGGCTCAGAGTCGATCCTTGATGCAGTTCCACCTTGAACCAGTCTGTTGTTCCTACTGCATACTTCACTGCTGTCACACTGTCCTCATACATTTCCTGCACCACCCTCACATACTTCTCTGACACACCAGACTTCCTCATACAATACCACAACTCCTCTCTCCACCCTGTCGTACGCTTTCTCTAAATCCACAAACACACAATGCAACTCCTTCTGTCCTTCTCTATACTTCTCCATCAACATTCTCAAAGTAAATAATGCGTCTGTGGTGCTCTTCCTCAGGATGAAAAAATACTGCTGCTCAAAGATGGTCACCTCTAATACTAAAGTGTAAACAATACTAAAGAAATTGGAATGCAGTGTACGGAATACTAAAGTGTACGGAAAACTGAGTGTACAAAATACTGATTGTACAGAACAGGCAAAGTTTGGGCGATAAGCAAACACAACCTTGAGGGCAAAACCAGAACCAGAATCGAGAAACCAAAATTTTATCCAAAACTGGCATATGTAAAACTTAAACCTCTGAATAAACACAGTAAACTGGATGATTGACTCGACAAAGACCTGTCTGAACCAACCTAATACACATTCATCAAATACAGAAGTAAGAACAGCTGTGAAAACATCAAGGACACAGAAACAGCTGGTTAATTAAATTATGAAATAAGTGTATGTATACATGTGTATATCTATAATATACAATTATAAATTTCAAATCATATATATACTGTATATATAGTATAAAGAAGCCCTTCAGGATTAGCCCTGTGGGTGCTTGTGGCGTAAAATCGATGTTGCTTGAAGCTGTTGCTTCATATTGCAAGTTGCTGAGTCCGGGTCCAGGCGTACAATAGCGTGGGCATTTTCACCTCCTTTGATTAGATGGTCCGAGAGCACACTAGTCAGAGTTCTCATAGAGCGGAAGACTGAGCTCAACCGATTAGAAGAAACTGATTTGGACGCAGATGCACTTACAAGGACATCACAAGCCAGACTTTTTTAAAAAGCCGGACATTGTAAGAAAATTTCACCAAAACAGTTCAAAGCTATATGTTTGATACAATTTATAATTTTGCGTTCTCTTTCCTAAGACTTTTTATCCCCAGGAAAACCATAATGAACAAAAAAACATGCATTGAAATTCACTGGAACGCTCAGGGCAATTTTACGAGGTGAATATCGGTGCTCCTGCTGGAGATGATGTATGTGGAGGTGTGTGTGTGTGTGTGTGTGTGTGTGTGTGTGATGAGGTGAATATCGGTGCTTCTGCTGGAGATGATGTATGTGGAGGTCCAGTTGTGGCTCCAGTGAAAGGAGACGTGTTGAATTGTGATCATTGTGTTTGTTGCTTTAGTGATGATGTTCATTGTGACTGTATGAGATCCTGTGTGTGATGCAGCTCTGATCTACTGCACTTCTCTATTATACTGATGCTTTCTGTAGACGTGGCATCATAATGATGGGATTAAGAGGTTAATTCATTTAGGCAGGATACACACACACACACACACACACACAATTCTTTTTGCTGCTAAAACAGTCGTGACCCGTCGAGCATTAACAGCATGAACTTCTACAGCAGTTTAAGCTACAGCAGCTCGTCTGTTAGATCGATGCATCAATGATCCTCGTCCCCCATGACCCTGTCACCAGTTCACCACTGTTCCTTTCTTGAAGCACTTTTGATAGATTCTGACCACTGCAGATCATGAACATCCCACAAGAGCAGCAGTTTTGGAGACGCTCTGACCCAGACGTCTAGACGTCACAATTTGTCAAACTCAAATCTTCACGCTCGCCCATTTTTCCTGCTTCTAACATCAACTTTAAGAACAAAAGGTTCATTAATGAATAAATCCACACACTAACAGGTGCCATGATGAAGAGATCATCAGTGTTCTTCACTTCACTGCTCAGAATGTTTGAATGTGAAAATGTTATTCCTGATCGGTGTATATGTAAAGCCTTTGTGGCTTTTGAACACCATTTTACTTGAAGCTTCACGATGACCCGTAACCTGACGTGCCTAACGCACAAAGCACTGGAGTATCGGAGTGTAATTCCGGTGCTGACTCATCACTTCTCATTTACAGTATTGTTCATTGACCTTTTCTTTTATTACTCATCCTATAGTTTCGCTTTTAATCATCAACATCTGGCCTTTATTGTGGTTTATTATTTTCCCCCACATGTAATAGTTCGGTTAATGATAATGATGTCATGACATGATTTCCTCCTCGACAGGGCCTGAGGCTGTGTTCTGTTTTCATGATCTCTCTTCGGAGTTCGGCACAAAAAGGTCACGGCTCAGGGTCTGACGCTAAATGAGAGCGGGATTGAAATGAGGTGGAAATATTCAGAAAGGTCAAGCGACTGTCAGAGGTGTGTGTGTGTGTGTGTGTGTGTGTGTGTGTGTGTGTGTGTGTGTGTGTGTGTGAGAGAGTTAACTGTTTTTAATTAGCATTGTGGACAAAATTTGTGGAGACCTGAGCATAAGATAGATCCCATTTGTTCTTATAATGAGCTCCACTTTTCTGGGAAGATGTTTCACCAGATTTTGTGGAGATTCATTCAGCCACAAGGGGGTTTGTAAAGTGAGGTACTGATGTAGGTGAGGAGGCAAAAAGGTTCCTGGGGTGCAGTCAGCGTTCACATTCATCATTCAATACTGTTTGAGCTCTATACATCTTCCAACCCATAGAAGGTAGATCTTCATGGAGCTCGCTTTGTGCACAGGGGCTTTGTCATGCTGGAACTGGTTTGGATTTCCAAGTTCAAGTGTTACAACATCCATAGAATATGTATCATTGTGTGACATCTGGAAAAGTCCCAGTACTTTTGGCCAGTGGAAGCATTAGATTAATTTATATTTATGAAACACACACGTCCGTGAGGTGTCCATACTGTTTTTAGAATGCGAAGATGTTTGTACGGACGCTGCTGTTCTATTCATCATGCTCGTGTTCGGTGAGTTAAAAGGAGTCTTAAGGAGTCTTGTCTCACATGTCAGCCGAGGCTCATGGGAGATTTTGGCGAAATGGACGGAGATGAAATGGACAGGGAGAATTAGGTGCACTTCAAAGAAAGGGAGGAATAATGAGGCCATTAGTTCTTTCACCTCACATTGTGCTGAAAAAAAAACACAGCTGAATCTCCCTGAAACTAACACACACACACACACACACACACATGCATATTTAAATATATTTTGATTGATCTGCTCTGATTAGTTTACATTCACGGCCATGTTTGAAATGAAAATTCACTGCAGGACGTCTCTAAGTCACGTGACTATATTAATTATCAGAGGCCAACAATTATGTCGATATAAATGTGCCAATGAAAAGAATTTCAGCATTTATTTCTACAGTGAAATGTAAATCCACGTGTGTTGGTGATAAATAATAAGAACTGTTTTGTGTGTGTGAAGAAGTGCTGACTAGGATTTGTATAATGAACAGGCTAAATAGTGCAAACTAAAGCGTCACGTGAGCGACACCTCCTCAGCTGCAACGCAACACACACACCAGAGAAATTCAGAGATCCAATCAGCTATCAATCAATAAGCTTAAAGAAACACAACATGCACAAGCGATTAAGTACACTGTTTATTTCTCCACTGATTGTTTTATCAGTTATAGCCTGTAATAATCTGTAATAACCCACAATGATCTGTAATAATCAGTGTTCATCTATAATAGTCTGCTATAAACTTTAATATTTTGTAATAACCCACAATAGTTAGTTATAAATTGTAATAGTCTGCAATTTAATATAATGATGTGTAAAAAACATGCCATGATTCTTCCTTTATTCCTGGATGAAGTTCGAAAATAAATAAAAAAAACAAACAAAAAAAAAAACATTTTTTTATTTCGTTCTTTCCATCTGCAGGTTCAGAAAAATAAAAATTCATGCACCTTAGTTGATTTTTTTTTTTTCTGGTTTTGTCCATTTTTATTCGTTTCTCAAAGCATAAATGAATTTTTATTTACTTGTTTGTTTGTTTATTTATTTATTAGTTTTTATTGCTTTTCATTATTTATTCAATATACATATTTCATTTGCATTTCGCCCCAAATTTCTCCTGCAATGAAACATTTATTTTACCTGTACGTAAACACAATGGCATCTATTATCACATCAATAATAATAATAATAATAATAATAATAATAATAATAATATCAATAATCATCGCTATTATTATTATTATTATTATTATTATTATTATTATTATTAATATTATTGTTGTTATTATTGTTAATTTGAACATAGTCATGATCAGACAAATGTGAAAACTTTTTTAAACTATAGGTGTTTTTTTGTGTGATTACTGCAGTAATAAAGCTTTTATACAAATTGGGGGAAGTACTAGTTCAGTGGTTAAGGAGTTATTGATTGGACGGTCGGGGTTTCAAGCCCCAGCATCGACCAAACTGACCAAACTGTCACTCCTGGGCCCTTAAACAAGGCCCTGAACCCCCTGTGCTCCAGGGGCCCTGTATCATTGCCGAACCTGCACTCTGACTTATTATACATTAATAAGCACAAATGTAAATAAATAAATAAACAAATGCCCCTCAGATGTCCCACATGCTCAGTTTTCAGCCGTTTCTCACAAAAAGACCAGTTTTTTTTTTCTTCTTGCAGAAACCCGAGAGCCGGAAAGCTCAAGGCACCTTTTTAAGTGCTGTACATTTATTACATGGATGGCGAGCTTCCAGTAAACCTTGTTTTCAGTTTGTTTTCTTCGACTATCTGATTAAACATATCAGTCTTTGGAGTAAAATGAAAAGCTCCTGGTCCGGCTGCGGTGAGATCGCGAGCCTCGCTGGCCTGCAGGTCAGGCAGAACGCTGAAGGCCTGGTCTCGAGCCACATGCATTATTTAGAAGCAACGATCCTCAGAGACATGGCATAAAAAGCCTCAGGCTTGTTTTTACCTCCCATCGCATTTCAGAAGTACATGAAGCAGCGACCAAAAAGGAAAGAGAAGTGAACCGCCGAGCGTTTATATGAACACGGGTTCTACTGTTTTCGAAAATGAATCAACACCTTCTGACCAAACACAATCCACAATTCAATGCTGTATAATTTGTGTGTGTGTGTGTGTGTTGCAGGAGTATCAGATCGACATCATCTTCGCCCAGACGTGGACAGACAGTCGGCTCAGATACAACAGCACCATGAAAATATTAACCCTGAACAGTAATATGGTGGGACTGATTTGGCTTCCAGACACCATCTTCAGAAACTCTAAGAACGCAGACTCGCACTGGATCACCACACCCAATCAGCTACTCAGGATATGGAATGATGGAAAAATACTGTACACGCTCAGGTATGTGAGTCTTTCTCCTACTGCACTGAGAATAAAAATAAAACACTTTTTATTGTAATGGGTAAGATGCGGTATTCGCTTTAGAACCTTGTTAGGAATCCACAGAGAAAACATGAAGCTCTGACAGTCAGTGAAGTGACATACAGTATATGTTATAACAGATTTTCAGATCACAGTGATGTCAGTAAGTCCAGTGGTGTAACAGGTCTCAGTAATATCAGTCCAGTGAGGAATCAGACACTAGTGTTGTCTGTAATGTTAAAAGTCAGTGTTATAATAAAGATCAGTTACTGTTGTGGGTTCACTAGCAGTATTTTCGGTGTTCTTCCAGATGTCAGTAATTTTAGTGTTCTTCCAGATACCAGAGGTGTCCATGTGGTCAGTGTTGTGCCATATGCAAGCACTGTCATTTTAAACTCTGTTGCTCTGTATTCTCATGTGGTCTAATATTGGACTGCTTTGGTGGCTCCAGATGGCCAGAGATCTAAAGCCTCCAAGATTTATGATTTTTGGAGGAACGATCAACAGAAGCCTGCATCATGACAGAAGGATCTGTTTTGCTCTTAGTCCAGATTCAGACAGTATGGGTCAGTATGAAGCTTAGGGTGTGTAATATTGGGGTCAAAGCCATCATTCACCGCAGCCCGGTTTGGTAAAAAAATATGAAGCAGAGGGAACTGGGTTCAGTTTCAGACGTCTGCACGAACGAATCAAATGAAGAGTATAGTAAAGTGTATGCACAAAAATAAAAGTGGGATTATAATTTGTATTTGGGCAATTTTGCAGATTGTCACAGACCACAAATTAAAATTCTGTACTGAAAAATAAATAGAAATAAAGTTTAACACTGCACATCTATTAAAATAATAGACAACTGTGAACAATTTAATATCAGTGGTTATGTTTGACATATTTTGTATCAGAGGGCCCCTGCCCCATGTTTCAATCGCCAATGAGTTCTCGACCTAAAAAACGTTGAAACCTTTTGCCGTAATGGATTCCACTACAAATACTGTACCATTACAAACATTCTCATCAAACCAACAAAACAGTGTAGGAGTGTATCGTTCACCTCGAACCACATCGTCAAGTTCGCCGATGACACGACCGTGGTGGGACTCATCAGCAAGAACGACGAGTCAGCATACAGAGAGGAGGAGAAACAGTTAATAGCCTGGTGTAGAGGGAAGCTGTCTTTGAACATTGACAATACCAAAGAGATGGTCGGTGACTTCAGGAGAGCACAGAGCGACCATTCTCCACTGATCATCGATGGATCCTCTGCAAAGATCATCAAGAGCACCAAATTTCTTGATGTTAATCTGTCAGAAAACTTCACCTGGTCACTCAACACCAGCTTTATCACCAAGAGCCAAGCAGCACCTTTACTTTCTGAGAAGGCTGAGGAAAGCCCATCTCCCACCCCTCATCCTGACCATGTTTTACAAAGGGACCATCGAGATCTTCCTGAGCAGCTACAACTGCACCATCTCGGATTGTAAGACCCTACAGAGGATAGTGAGGACGGCTGAGAAGATCATCAGAGTCTTTCTTCCCTCAATCACAGACATTTACACCACACGCTGCAACCGCAAAGCCAACAGCATTGTGGACGACCCCAAACACAACCCACACACACACACACACACACAAACACACACACACAGACACCTCACACACCCCTCACACACACTCTTTACACAACCCTTACACACTCCTTAGACACACCTCTCACACATACCCCTTACACACACTCATTACTCACCCCTCACACACACTCATCACACACCCCTGTCACACACTCTTCATACACACTCTTCACACACACTCTTCAAACTCCTCTTACACACACCCCTCACACACACTTTTTACACATACCTCACACACACTTTTTACACATACCTCACACACACTACTCAGACACACTTTTCACTCTTCTACCAGCAGTAAAGCAGCTCTGTGCTGTGTGATGTGTCTCTATGCTGTGTGATGGAGCTCTGTCTTGTGTGTTGTAGCTTTGTGTTGTGTGATGTAGCTCTATGTTGTGTCTCTATGTTGTGTGATGTGACTCTATGTTGTGTGATGTAGCTCTATGTTGTGTC
>NC_060884.1:33662472-33834972 GCF_014805685.1 Silurus meridionalis | reverse complement strand
GTTCGTCTCCTTCTTTTTTCCAAAAAATGTCAGGATTTGAGTCTTTCACATTCACTGAGTGTTTTAAAGTAGATTACAACAACAAAAGCGCACAATGTAAAAAAAAAAAAGTGTGTAAATAAAAGTAAAAAATGACTCCAGACTTTTTCCAATCTTCAGTATCCTCAGATCTTCAGCTCGCTCATGATTGAGTGCTTATATGGGTTATATCAGTCATCTTGGACCATTCATGAACTTCTTATTGGGCCTCTCTGATCGACAACTGGATGTTTTTTCTTTTGCTACTTTTTTTTGATGTTTGACATGAAGCTTTTTATTTGTTTCTGCATGACCTGATTGGCTCTCCATGAACATTTAAAACATTACTGGTGGGCCACCAGAATCACTGACTTACATGTTAATATATTTTTGTCCTTGAATATGTATTAAATCATTCTCTATTGTCTATTCCCCTCACCTAATCAGCGTTGGCTCTTATTAAATTAAAGTCTGTTGTTGCTTTAACCAATCAGAATGAGACTTGCTTACCCTAAGGCCCCCTAGCAGGTATACAATGACATCTGCATTTTGATTGGACGGTCAGAGAGCGCACTAGTAAGAGCTCACAAAACTGCATCTGTAGCAAACTGCAAATCTCAAAATATATTTGTGTGGATTTAATAGCTGTTTTTTTATTTCACAATGACTGACAGAGGAGAAGAAATTAATTTGGTCACAGAAACACTTACAAGCACATTTACAAGACAAACTTTTTCAGAGAAGTTGAACATCTTAAGAAAAGGTCACCAAAAACTTTCAAAATGGTTGTTAAGCTTTTTCTTGAATTGTTTATACTTTTTTGCGATTACTTTCCTGTAGAATTTGCAACAATTTTCCTTTTGTTTCAAATCCCCAGGAAAAACGTAATGCACAAAAAAAATCCAGGAATCCAGGTTAGGGTTGTGCGGTATACTGTACTAGAAAAATCCTGGTATAATTTATTTTTCAAACGATATATTTAGCTGATTTCAGTGTTTTGTACGCTGTTTCGAAATTCACCTCTAGGCGGCAGTGCTTCCCAAATTGCTGCGTAACCGTGAGAAATGTGATAAAAGTGACATTTTCCTCGTAAGGTTTTTTGTTACAGTTTGATACAAAGGTATTAAAATATGAATTATATTAATTTTAATAATATTTATGATTTTCTTTGTAAAACTGTTTTTATTTCACTTATCTTTTGAGGCTGGTTATTTATCACTTATGTATGTATATCTTCCAAAAAATTACTTTCTGGTATCGTACCGAAGCTCAAATTCCGGTATCTATCCATCCCTAATGCAGGGAAAAACCCAGGGTCATTTTACGAGGTCATACGGAGACTTTGAATGTGCAATTCCTTAATATTTTTATGGATCACTTATGTATACATTTGTAAGACTTTATTATATATATTATTATATCTAATTTTCATTTGTATGCACCATAAGGACTGAAACTGAATTTCATTGTACCCTGTGCAATGACAATAAAGAATCTATTTAACTGGTGAATATGGACACTTCTGCTGGAGATGATGTATGTGGAGGTGTGTGTGTGTGTGTGTGTGTGTGTGTGTGTGTGTGTGTGTGATGAGGTGAATATCAGTGCTCCTGCTGGAGATGATGTATGTGGAGGTGTGTGTGTGTGTGTGTGTGTGTGTGTGTGTGTGTGTGTGTGTGTGTGTGTGTGTGTGTGATGAGGTGAATATCAGTGCTCCTGCTGGAGATGATGTATGTGGAGGTGCAGTTGTGGCTCCAGTGAAAGGAGACGTGTTGAATTGTGATCATTGGGTTTCTTGCTTTAGTGACGTTCATTCTCACTGTATGAGATCCTGTGTGTGATGCAGCTCTGATCTACTGCACTTCTCTATAATATTAACTATAGACATCATAATGATGGTATTAAGAGGTGGATTGGTTGAGGTAGGACACCACTGAGGGTCCAGGGCCGAAATGTAAAGCCCACCACTGAGTTCCTGATGTCTATACAGTCATGTATTTTGCATGTGGCAGGACTTAAATGAACAGAAAAATGCAATCCAACAGCACACACTGCGGGTGTTTGATTCCCCAGAGGTCCAAGTTCAGTACTATAAAATCTCTTCCGTGCATATTTTAGCTTCTGTTCAGTAGTTAGCATCAGGAGGTAGACACGTTCATTTAGCAGTAACTACAACCAATTTGTCGTAATTATATCCTGTAAAAGTGAGTGAATATAAATGACACCCACATGGGCAGGAGGTAGACACGTCTCCAAGAGGAACAATACACATTCTCACCAAATACAGTCAATCCCAGTGACTGTGGTGCCTTTCTGTTGATGTAGAATGATTGTGTATACTTTAATTCCCAGTGCAGAAGGTCAAAATCTGCAAACGTCTTACTCTACCTCAGGATTGACCCCGAGGACGTGTCCTTCAACCGCTTAGAACTTTTAAAAACTGTACAAACAAATCCGACATTGAACATTAAAAAAATGACTTGATGGTTAAAGATATTTACTAGAACTCCCCTGTTACACAACGTCCTCAAGGAATCGGTCGTCCCCAGGGGGCGTACCAGACTCTGACCTTTATCCAAGGGCATGCTTTTATTGTAAAAACTTCTCTTTCTGTAGTTATTTTTCCTCTGGGTTGCATCATTTTTAGGATGAAGACACATAAATACTCTACTCTGTGCTCTAGTTTACTTCCTACTCAATTTTATACTAGTGTTGTTGTTGTTGTTGTTTGTTGGTGGTGGTGTTTAAGTTTGGCGTTAGTAAGAAGCCTCATGAATCCTTCTGAATCCAGGATACAGTGTTGAAGTGTTTGTTTTTTTTTTTGTTTTTTTTTTCAGGCAAAACATTTTTTTGTTTGTTTCATTTTTATTTTATGTATTTTTTTACAATATTAAACTTTTGCATTTTCCGAGCTACAGAATTAATGCAAGTTGGGTTCGAGTTTTCTGCTTCAGTTCCTCAATTAATTATAACGGTCTTGAGTTTGGAAAAGCAGTTCTAATCCTCAGAGAACAGATCGTTATGTAATAAATTAGCAATGCTATAATGTAGGATTAAGTCGTTTTAATTGCACATGAACATCTGTTCACGATTTTGTGTTTTCTTTTCTTCTTATATATCTGTTATACCTCTACTTCTTCTGTATATTCATTTTTTTTCTTGCTGGTCTCCATGTTTTCTGACAGGCTGACTATAAACGCTGAGTGTCAGTTGCAGCTTCATAACTTTCCCATGGATGAACACTCCTGCCCACTCATCTTCTCCAGCTGTGAGTGTCTGCACACACACACACACACACACACACACACACACACACACACACACACACACACAGTGTAGATGTCTCAGAAGCTGCCAGCCTACTCTTCACTGCCTGCCTTTAAAAGATAAATATATCTCTCTTAATTTTATTGATAGAGTTCTTTATTTTCACTATAATCCGCTACTTGAAACTGTTATGAGTGCCGTTTGGACAGGAATATTTAGTAGTAGTTAGTAGATAGAAGGTCTCCTGAAGTCTAGAAAAAGTCTAGAGAGTAGAGGTAGAGTAGAGTGCAGCTGAGTACAGTAGAGTAGAGAGAAGAAGCAGTCATTGTACTAGTACTAGTAGTAGTAGAGCTGTACAGCGTATAATAGAGCTGTGTAGAGTATAGTAGAGCTGTGTAGAATATAGTAGAGCTGTATAGAGAAAAGTAGAGCTGTGTAGAGTATAGTAGAGCTGTGTAGAGTATAGTAGAGCTGTGTATATCATTGTAGGGCTGTCTAGAGTATAGTAGAGCTAATTGTAGAATAATAGAGCTGTGTAGAGTATATTAGAGCTAAGTGTTGAATAATAGAGCTGTGTAGAGTATATTAGAGCTGTGTAGAGTATAGTAGAGCTGTGTAGAGTATAGTAGAGCTGTGTAGAATATATTGGAGCTGTATAGAGAATAGTAGAGCTGTGTAGAGTATAGTAGAGCTGAGTAGAGTATAGTAGAGCTGTGTATATCATTGTAGGGCTGTCTAGATTATAGTAGAGCTAATTGTAGAATAATAGAGCTGTGTAGAGTATATTAGAGCTAAGTGTTGAATATTAGAGCTGTGTAGAGTATATTAGAGCTAAGTGTTGAATAATAGAGCTGTGTAGAGTATATTAGAGCTAAGTGTTAAATAATAGAGCTGTGTAGAGTATATTAGAGCTGTTTAGAGTATAGTAGAGCTGTGTAGAGTATATTAGAGTTAAGTAGAGTATAGCTGAGCTGTGTCTGTGTAGAGTACAGTAGAGCTAAATCGACTATAGTAGAGCTGTGTCGAGTATAGTAGAGTTAAATAGAGTATAGTAGAATTTGTAGTGTATAGTGGAGCTAAATAGAGTTAGTAGAGCTGTGTAGAATATAGTCGAGCTAAGTAGAGTATAGTAGAGCTGTGTAGAGTATAGTCGAGCTAAGTAGAGTATAGTAGAGCTGTGTAGAGTATAGTAGAGCTGTGTAGAATATAGTCGAGCTAAGTGAGTATAGTAGAGCTGTGTAGAGTATAGTCGAGCTAAGTAGAGTATAGTAGAGCTGTGTAGAGTATAGTAGAGCTGTGTAGAATATAGTCGAGCTAAGTAGAGTATAATAGAGCTGTGTAGAGTATAGTAGAGCTGTGTAGAATATAGTCGAGCTAAGCAGAGTATAGAAGAGCTGTGTAGAGTATAGTAGAGCTGTGTAGAATATAGTAGAGCTGTGTAGAATATAGTCGAGCTAAGTAGAGTATAGTAGAGCTAAGTAGAGTATAGTAGAGCTGTGTAGAGTATAGTAGAGCTGAGTAGAGTATATTAGTTTAGAGCTGTGTAGAGTATAGTAGAGCTAAGTAGAGTATAGTAGAGCTGTGTAGAATATAGTCGAGCTAAGTAGAGTATAGTAGAGCTGTGTAGAGTATAGTAGTTTAGAGCTGTGTAGAGTATAGTAGAGCTGTGTAGAGTATAGTAGAGCTGTGTAGAGTATAGTAGAGCTGTGTAGAGTATCGTAGTTTAGAGCTGTGTAGAGGAGCAGTAAAGCTGAGTGAAGAGTAGTTCTGGATTACACACTTGTCATTTTAATATCGTATGACTGCATTATATCTGAGCATTAGTAGGTCACATGACCATAACTTATTTAACCGTACCTGTGACATGCACTTAATTTAGATCCTCAGCTTTTTTTTTTCACTCTGCATGAAGATACTGTAGGTATTTATACTGCATGGCCAAAAGAATTAGAACAGCTGATTTTTTTTTTAAGGAAATTTTTTTAAATATCTTCATATAATGTGCAATTGGGCCAAAGGTTTGTTGACAGCTGAGAATAAGATTGCTTTGTGCTTCTTTTTTGAACATCTCATTCCACATTTGGTTCCATTTTCTTGTTCTAATGAGTTCCACTCTTCTAGAAAGATGTTCCATTAGATTTTGTGAAGATTCATTCAGCCACAAGGGTGTTAGTACAGTCAGGTACTGATGTTGTGAGGTGAGGAGACCTGGGGTGTGCACTCAGAGTTCTATTGCAAGAGATCTTTCATTCCAACTCATGGAAAGCAGATACAGGTTTTGGGTCTCCTAGTTTAAATAAAGGGAAAATTGAATGATGCCACGTCCTATACACTTGTTTGCCTCTAACATTGTGTTAATAGACTGGAGACGAATCACATATGGCTGGTATCCTAATGCTTTTGGTCAAACATGTGCTATTATAGGAAAATAATTAGCGTCACGGTAATAACTCATCATTTATCACAGCAGTGAAGATGTTTCTCCACAGCTACAAACTCTGTATCGATGAAGCAGTCTAAAGGTCTGGAAATACTCTAAAAATAGTGTCCCTAATTCGGCCAGTAAGCTCAGACGCGGTCTCAGAAAACGCAGTGCGGTGTAAACATCGAAGGAGCTATTGAGAAAACACCAGGCTTGTTCTCTGGAGCCGGACCCATGGAGACGACCCTCATTACACAGACACCGAGACGCACACGGAGCCCCGACTGGGTCAGCTTCTGCTCATCGTCTCTCAAGCTGAAAGAAAGTGCCAGACAGAGACCGCCAACATTCCCTGAACCTGTCTGGAATACAGACGAGATGCACTCTCTCGGAAAAGAGAGAGCGAGAAAGAGGAGGAGGAGGAGGAGGAGGAAAATGTTAAATGGTCCTTTAGGCACAGCAGCATCCTCATCCCTTGTTGACTGACTCTCATCTCTCAGGGTATGACCTCTTTCTGTTTGAGTCGAGTGGCACATTCTAAATAAACTGTGCAATCCAAATGAAGGTTAATGTCCACTTGTCTGGAAACTGTAAATCCTGGTATAAAATAACCCCAAAAACAAGGGGCGAAAAAAAAACAGCTTGCAGGGATGTGATCTCCATCCCAAAAGGGACGCCGACCACATGGATGGTTTTTAATATTTCACACGTTGCTGCAGAGCAAAACAATTGCCAAATAAACGTAGAGTTCTCGCCTGCCACTCTCGGGCCCTTGAGCAAGGCTCTTAACCCTCTGTTCTTCATGGCTGATTTTTCTTTCCATGGGTTGGAGCAGAAGAGCTTGAGCAGCCTCCTAATCTACGTTTCCACACCATCACCTTCAAAATAGTCCCAGCAATGGAGCGCTCTCTGCGTTCCTCTGGAAGGCTACCTTTCGAAACATGTCGAGTACCTTCTCCGATTTGCTCTGGAACTCCACAACGATGTCAAAACTGTGATGTTTGAGCCTGATCTCCATCTTTCAAAACAGGGAGAAGTCCGCAGGAGCCAATTCTGGCCAGTAGGGTGGGTGCGGAAGTGATATCTTGTTGTTTTTCGGCGAGAAACTTATTGAGAGCCCGGTCAGAACAGCTCCTGATGTACACAGGACGATGTCTTTGGGCACACTGCTTTATAAAGGTTGGTGCTCCCTGTGACTCTGTGTGTAGCCTTGTGCTGCCATCTGTTGTCGTGTTACAGAACTAGTGTTAAAACTTTTTGATACCACCTCATACGATGGAATATGGAATATACCAAAGTACATTCTGACAACAAAAAACAGTGATGCAGCTCTTCAGGTCTCGGAGATCTTTCTGGACTTTAGGATGCTGTTATGAATCTGTATTCAGAAGATGTATCAGTCATTCTGGTCTGAAGAATGAATATTATTTCCAGCCCCCTGGTCCTATTAAATGCTTGCCGGCACTTTAAAAAGGATGGAAACGAGTTTTCTGGAGCACAGAGCATGAGTCACTCTCTGCCACTGAAGTGCCATTAACCCAGAGAATTGCTTGGCCCCACCCACTCAGCAGAAGTTGACAGGAAGCACGTCGAGCATCAGGCCAGCCCTGAATGGACTCCCACTCACACAGCAGCATCTCCTTCATCTCCGAAGAGCCGTGTGCGAGAAGAACAAGGACATTTCCGTGAGTCAGAAATCAGCCAGACATCATGCTATAGATTACAAAGGAGAGGCGTCGACCCGAGGAACAATGCCTCCTAATTGAACGTCTCGTCTGAACAATGTCTTCCAAATATGTTGGTGCTTTCTGCTCCTGTCTCATTCTTCTGAGCTTCACGCTGTTAATAAAACAGCTCCACTGCTTGGTCAAAAGTATTGGGACACACCATATGGTTACTCGTTAAACTGTTAGCACAAAGTTGGAGGCACACAATTGTACAGAAGGTCTCTGGATGTGAGAGTGTGAAATGTTCCCTCTAGTTAAACAAAGCCAGCTCCGTGAAGATCTGCTGTCCATGGGTTGGAGTGGAAGATCTCCTGCTACAGAGCTACAAACCTGTGGAACGATGAATGTAAACACTGACTACACCCCAGGGATGGAATAAGACATTCAAAAAGAGACACATAGCGATCTTATGTTCAGGATCTGTTGTTGTTGTTGTTGTTGTTGTTGTTTTTAATTAAAAAAATTTATATTAGTATTAATATTTAATATCAGTAGCCAGTATTAGTGAATTAATATTAATATTACTAATAACATTTTAATTAAAAGTCTCTCCTTCTCTGTACCTTTTTATTACTCATTCTCTTCTTCTCCTTTTATTCCTGCCTCACTCACTCATTCACTCTTTCACTCACTCATTCACTCTTTCACTCACGCATTCACTCGCTCACTCACTCATTCACTCGCTCACTCACTCACTCACTCATTCACTCACTCTTTCACTCACTCTTTCACTCACTCATTCACTCGCTCACTCACTCACTCTTTCACTCACGCATTCACTCGCTCACTCACTCATTCACTCGCTCACTCACTCACTCACTCACTCATTCACTCACTCTTTCACTCGCTCATTCACTCGCTCACTCACTCACTCACTCATTCACTCACTCATTCACTCACTCTTACTCACGCATTCACTCGCTCACTCACTTTCTCATTTACTCGCTCACTCACTCACTCACTCACTCATTCACTCACTCTTACTCACGCATTCACTCGCTCACTCACTCACTCACTCACTCACTCACTCACTCATTCACTCACTCACTCACTCACTCATTCACTCGCTCACTCACTCTTTCACTCACGCATTCACTCGCTCACTCACTCACTCATTCACTCGCTCACTCATTCACTCTTTCACTGCTCATTCACTCGCTCATTCACTCACTCACTCATTCACTCACTCTTTCACTCGCTCATTCACTCGCTCACTCACTCTTTCCTCACTCTTTCACTCGCTCATTCACTCGCTCACTCACTCACTCACTCACTCACTCTTTCACTCACTCTTTCACTTACTCATTCACTCGCTCACTCCTCACTCTTTCACTCATGCATTCACTCGCTCACTCACTCACTCATTCACTCACTCACTCACTCATTCACTCGCTCACTCATTCACTCTTTCACTCGCTCATTCACTCGCTCATTCACTCGCTCACTCACTCACTCATTCACTCACTCATTTACTCACTCTTTCACTCACTCTTTCACTCGCGCACTTGCTCACTCATTCGATCTTTCTTTCTTTCTTTCTTTCTTTCTTTCTTTCTTTCTTTCTTACTTTCTTCCTTCCTTCCTGTTGTCCTCTTTTCCCCACATGCAGATCAATTTCTAATAGATTTTTTGTTTTGCACTACACACATTTTTCCTGTGTGATGTATTTTTGAGACCCAGACGCCGGGTTGAATTTGCATGTATGCATATGTATGAAGGTTGCTGTCCTCATTACTGTGTGTGTTATTTGGCAGACGAGTCTCCAAATATGTGACTAAACAATTCGTGTGCCGGGGCGTCGCCGAATTCTTCGCTTCCTGATTCAATTCAATATCACTTTATAGACACGCTGTCACCGAGGAGTCATGCTTACTGCTACAATTACTCTATTCATTGTTTCACACTCTCACACACACACACACACACACACACACACACACACACACAATGAAACATCACATTCCCTGTTTTGTTTGGATTAATTAGATGCACATTTCAACAAGCAGAACTTTTTTGTTATTTGAATTGAAACATTTAAGACTGAAATGAGAATTAAATCCTCTTTCAGGACTCTCATTTGGACAGAACGCTTATGATCTGTTTCTCCACATTCTTTTTTATCTACTAAATAAAACAGATATAAATACAGGAGCTGTAAAAAGGTTTTTAAGATACATGCATGTTGCTTTGTTTCTATGCACCAGACTTTTTATTTAAAAACAAAAACACAAGAATTGTAGACTGTATGAGTGGAAGAAAGTTTTGTGGAGTCCAAATGGGACGTATGTGTCTCTACCAGAAGAACTTGTGTAAAAAGGAGAGCAGGAGAGATGTGATCAGACTCCCTCACCCCCACACTCACACATGCAGGTGGAAGTTCAATGGTTTGGGGTTGTTTTGGAGCAGGGAAGGTTCTAATAAGTAAAAGGAACCAACATGGCAACCATTCCCTACTTCAACACCATGCAGTTCCGTCTGGACTGCAGCTCATTGGAACCGAATTCACCGTAAAACAAGACGATGAGCCGAAGCGACAAATACGTCTAAACCCTGAAAGTAATTTTTTAGAGAGTAAACAAACATCTGGAGTGATATCTATCATGGAACCACCTGCCCAATTACAGCACCTCAATCCTACTGAACTGCTCTGAGATGAACAAGAAACCTCCAACTAGTGAAGAACATCTTTGGAGAGTTTTACAAGAGACACAGCAAATGATTTCAAATGAAGGTTTGGAGAAATTAAGTGTTCGGATGCTGAGCGTGTGTAAAGCTGTTCTTCATGCTAATGGAGGATTTTTCACAGGAAATAAAGTGGAACATCTGGACCTTAATAGATTTGGAAGGAAATCTTCAGTCTGTTACATTATGCATGATTTTAGTTGAAAATAGAAGCGCAGATGTTGGTACAACATGGGGGTTTATCAATTTCTCAATATCAAGTGTTTTATTCCTTTTACAGGACACCATTTGTGTGTATTACAGAGTTACATGTGATACTTTTTGTCCGCTTATAGTTACATTTAATGTTTCTTGTACTCACTCACTCATTTATTTACTCTTAAACTCTGAGAGTTGGGAGCTTAGTGGTTAAGGCATTCAGAATTTGTATCTAAAGGTTGTGAGTTCAAATCCTAGCCACACCTAGCTGGGGATTCTATTGTAGTTTTAAAAGGACAAGGGGATATAAATCTCAACAGAATTTAAACAAATACGCAAATACAGATTTAGAACAGTGAGCGAACACATTAAACAACTTATGATTGGACAACGTTTAGCATTCAGCTGCATCTGCATCACTGGCGTCTGTATCATCCGTCTCCATCTTTCTTTCTTATAAGTTTAACGCACTTGCTTTTTCCCATCAATTAAACCCCCCCGCATTATTTTTATACATTTTTTTACTCAGTAACGATAAATATGATTTTAAATGTCTTTTTCTTCTTCTTCTGGCTTCTTCTATTAGGGGGCGCCACAGCGGATCATCTGCCTCCATAACTCCCTGTTCTCTACATCTGTCCTCTTTCACACCAACTACCTGCATGGGAAGACCAAGGAGGAGGTTTATGGATGTGGTGAGGGAAGACATGCAGGTTGGTTTGAGAGAGGCAGATGTAGAGGACAGGTGGGTATGGAGATGAATGATCCGCTGTGGTGCCCCCTAATGGGAGCAGCAAGAAGAAGAAGAAAAAGAAGAAGATCTTCATTCGTTAATTAGCTAGATTTTATCGCACTCTGAGGTCATAACGCGTGATTAGCTTTATAGTTTCCCACCAAACAGACCATGACACTCTATTGCTTTCCTGAACGTTGACATGAACAGGATGAGCAAACTGTAAAATATGGCTCTAGTCATATTTTAATCTCCTCAAATCAATAATAGCTTCAGTGATGAATTTCTACAATTACTGAACGATTTGTGCTGATAGCAAAACTCTGAGAAACACAGAGAACAGGTTTAAATCATTATCTCTCTGTATCTCTCTTCCTCTATCTATCTCTTTCTCTGTCCATGTCCCTACATCACCCACCTGGCTCGGATTCACCGCTCGCTCATCACCCGCCGCCGCCAATACAATACCGTAACGGTTTCCATAGCGATGCCTGCTCTCTGATTAAGTGGAATTTGCCTACTTCTCATGCCACCAAACCTGGAGGACGTTTCAATAATGAAGGGCGAGTGGGACGAATGTGAGGAGGCTGGAACACATTTCTAGCATCAAGTGTGAATAATAATCAGGGGTTTCGAGCCTTCTAAAAAAAAAAAAAAAAAAAAACACGTCTTATTAAGAAGAAATCTGACCGTGAGAGACGGCGAGATGGAGATGAGATCATTTCAGAAAGTGATTGCAACTTTCAAATGAAGATGAAACGTACCACTGGGGTTGTGGTGTTGATAAAGCGATGTTCCAGTGATGTTAGGAAGCTGGGGTCAGAGTGCAGGGTGCACTCCTGGAACACTAAGGGTTAAGGGCCTTGCTCAAGGGCCCCAAGAGTTGCAGGGCTTAGCCATTCCAGGGCTTAAACCCCCGACCTTACATTGAGTACCCCAAAGCCTTAACTGCTGAACTCCCACCTCCCAGTACCACACTGTAGTTTTTAGGAGGTGGTACCTCAGTGTTTGAGACACTGGACTTTGGATTGGAAGGTCATGAGTTCAAATCCCAGCAGCTCTAAGCTAAGCTTGAGCAAAGCCCTGAACCCTCACCTGCTCACTTGTGAGTTGCTCTTGGTGTTTGATGTGCTCATTGTAGTCGCAGATGAGCTCTTCTTCTCCCCAAGGTACAGTGTGCTGAGATGCTTTTCTGCTCCAAACGTGTGTTCAGAGTGGTTATATGTGTTACTCTTGACTCTCTGTCAGCTAAGAAACGACTAGCGGATTTCTTCTGTCTTCAACACGACGTCCCTGAGATCAGACCTTTTCTCAGTTCTTATGTTTGAAAAAAAAGTGTATTTAAAAGTATTTAATATGTGTGTAAAGTGTGTTTAAGTGTAATGTGTTTGTGTGTAAAGTGTTAGAGTGTAAAGTAAGCGTGTGAAGTGTTTGTGTGTAAAACGTGTGTGTGAAGTGTTTGTGAGTGTGTGTGAAGTCTTTTTGTGTAAACCGAGTGTGTGTGTGTAAAGTTTTTGTGTGTAAAACCAGTGTGTTTAAAGTGTTTATAAATGTTAAATGAGTATGTGTAAAGTCTTTGTGTGTGTGTGTGTGTGTGTGTGTGTGTGTGTGCGTGTGTGTGCATAAAGTGTTTAAGATTAACGCTCCTCCCAGTGGATCATTAAATCACTGCAGATGGAAGGCAGTGTTTGAAGATGCAATGACCATCAGGACAGAAGAACCTCAGGTCTCCATCAAGAGCTCCATCCAAATCATCAGGATCACAACTGCAGTGGCTCTCCTCTCCAACTATCTACAGAGAAAAAAGTAGATAATCTTACAGCATGCCGTTTCCATAAAAACTCTGCTGAGCAGGTTTCCACAAGCATCTCTCTGAAACCCATCGCCTGATGATCAACCATCACCATCTAATCATCAACAAAAATGCCTTGGAAGCTCAAAATTTTTGTTTATTGAAAACATGCTTCCTATCTTCATCACAGTCTGGTTCAATTTAGTCTTCTCCATCTGCAAGACCAGACCACAGTGAGTGGTCCACCAGTTGGAGAAGATCATCAGGTGTCAACTCACCAAAAATCAAGTAAACCAGGAAAGGGCAGGAGAGCAAAACCTGCTGCTGACACCAAACATCTGATCTGCAACCATCCATCATCTCCAAAACTACACATCACTCTTTAGACACCCGATCCAGAAACTCAAGTCCATTATGTCTTTTATGGAACCATCTCATCTCATCTCATCTCATCTCATCTCATCTCATCTCATCTCATCTCATTTCATTGGCAATCAAAATCAATCAGATTCCGATTGAGTCTCTCGGTTCCTTGATGTGTCCAGAAGTCAGGGTCATGTCTCAGCTCCTTCTGGTTTCCAGATCAACAGCTTGGCCCTGAACCCTCACCTGCTCACTTGTGAGTTGCTCTTGGTGTTTGATGTGCTCATTGTAGTCGCAGATGAGCTCTTCTTCTCCCAAGGTACAGTGTGCTGAGATGCTTTTCTGCTCCAAACGTGTGTTCAGAGTGGTTATATGTGTTACTCTTGACTCTCTGTCAGCTAAGAAACGACTAGCGGATTTCTTCTGTCTTCAACACGACGTCCCTGAGATCAGACCTTTTCTCAGTTCTTATGTTTGAAAAAAGTGTATTTAAAAGTATTTAATATGTGTGTAAAGTGTGTTTAAGTGTAATGTGTTTGTGTGTAAAGTGTTAGAGTGTAAAGTAAGCGTGTGAAGTGTTTGTGTGTAAAACGTGTGTGTGAAGTGTTTGTGAGTGTGTGTGAAGTCTTTTGTGTAAACCGAGTGTGTGTGTGTAAAGTTTTGTGTGTAAAACCAGTGTGTTTAAAGTGTTTATAAATGTTAAATGAGTATGTGTAAAGTCTTTGTGTGTGTGTGTGTGTGTGTGTGTGTGTGTGTGCGTGTGTGTGCATAAAGTGTTTAAGATTAACGCTCCTCCCAGTGGATCATTAAATCACTGCAGATGGAAGGCAGTGTTTGAAGATGCAATGACCATCAGGACAGAAGAACCTCAGGTCTCCATCAAGAGCTCCATCCAAATCATCAGGATCACAACTGCAGTGGCTCTCCTCTCCAACTATCTACAGAGAAAAAGTAGATAATCTTACAGCATGCCGTTTCCATAAAAACTCTGCTGAGCAGGTTTCCACAAGCATCTCTCTGAAACCCATCGCCCTGATGATCAACCATCACCATCTAATCATCAACAAAAATGCCTTGGAAGCTCAAAATTTTTGTTTATTGAAAACATGCTTCCTATCTTCATCACAGTCTGGTTCAATTTAGTCTTCTCCATCTGCAAGACCAGACCACAGTGAGTGGTCCACCAGTTGGAGAAGATCATCAGGTGTCAACTCACCAAAAATCAAGTAAACCAGGAAAGGGCAGGAGAGCAAAACCTGCTGCTGACACCAAACATCTGATCTGCAACCATCCATCATCTCCAAAACTACACATCACTCTTTAGACACCCGATCCAGAAACTCAAGTCCATTATGTCTTTTATGGAACCATCTCATCTCATCTCATCTCATCTCATCTCATCTCATCTCATCTCATCTCATTTCATTGGCAATCAAAATCAATCAGATTCCGATTGAGTCTCTCGGTTCCTTGATGTGTCCAGAAGTCAGGGTCATGTCTCAGCTCCTTCTGGTTTCCAGATCAACAGCTTGGCCATGATCCATCACTGTGAGCTTATTAAGAGGATTGGGGAGTTAATAAATGTCCACCAGGTGCTCATTAGCACTGAGACGGAGCTCAAGATTCTTCACGAATGTCAAATGATTGTAATCCTTCTGTTTTAAACTCAGTGAATGAAAGACGGTTTTAATGAGCCTGGGATTCACTGCTCTGCTGTGGGACAATCATCATCATCATCATCATCATCATCGTCATCGTCATCATCATCATCATCACTAACTAACTAAAAAGACATTTTTGTCTCTAACAGAAGAACTTGTGGAGGGATGGGGAGAAGATGTGATCAGACTCCCTCACCCCAGTCACCACAGTCACACATGGAAGCGAAAGCTTAATGGTTTGGGGTTGTTTTGGAGCAGGGAAGAGTGGAGACTCATTCCAGAAAAGTAAAAGTGAACCAACATAGCAACCATTTCATACTTCAACACCATGCAGTTCCGTCTGGACTGCGGCTCTTTGGACGTCTGAGTTCTGTACGTGTTCTTTAAAGAGTAAACAGACGTCTGGAGTGATATCTATCATGGAACCACCTGCCCAGTTACTGCACCTCAATCCTACTGAACTGCTCTGAGATGGACAAGAAACCTCCAACCAGTGAAGAACATCTTTGGAGAGTTTTACAAGAGACACAGCAAATGATTTCAGCAGAATGTTTGGGGAAACGAAGTGTCCAGAAGCTGAGAGTGTGTGAAGATGTTTTTCATGCTGAGGGAGTATTTTTCACTAAAAATAAAGTGGAACATCTGAACATTTATAGATGTTTTTATCATATAAAATGTTACGTGACGTTACATGACCAAGTTTGTTGCATAGAAACAAAAGGAACATGCGTGGGTCTCTCAAACACCATTAAAAACTCCACACGTTTCATGTAGAATAAAAAATAGATATTAATAATAAAGAATGAATTAAAGATGAGGTCATTTGTGACTGATGTCTGTTTTATTTGTATGAGAATAAAAATACGGACTTAATTTATGTTTTGGATCTGACAATCTGACTGCACTGATCAACACCATAAACCGTGTGTGTGTGTGTGTGTGTGTGTGTGTGTGTGTGTGTGTGTGTGTGTGTGTGTGTGTGTGTGTGTTTGTGTATGTCTACAGATGGATATCCACGAGATGAAATGATATACAAGTGGAGGAAGAACTCAGTGGAAGCGGCTGATCAGAAATCCTGGAGACTGTATCAGTTTGACTTCATGGGTCTGAGGAACACCACAGACGTCCTCAAGACCACATCAGGTACCTCGCTCACTTCCTCTGTGTGTGTGTGTGTGTGTGTGTGTGTGTGTGTGTGTGTGTGTGTGTGTTTGGACAAAGTAATGTTCTGAGTGTTAAAGATTGATGAGTGTTTTACATGTGTTATGAAGGGTGGAAGTGAATATGAATGTGTTATAAAGGGTGGAATTGAATATGAATGTGTTATGAAGGGTGGAATAGAATATGAATGTGTTATGAAGGGTGGAATTGAATATGAATGTGTTATGAAGGGTGGAATTGAATATGAATGTGTTATAAAGGGTGGAATTGAATATGAATGTGTTATGAAGGGTGGAAATTAATATGAATGTGTTATGAAGGGTGGAATTGAATATGAATGTTATGAAGGGTGGAAATTAATATGAATGTGTTATGAAGAGTGGAATTGAATATGAATGTTATGAAGGTGGAATTGAATATGAATGTTATGAAGGGTGGAATTGAATATGAATGTTATGAAGAGTGGAATTGAATATGAATGTGTTATAGGTGTGTGATGAAGGCAGAAAGTCTTCTATTACTGAAAGTGACATTGTGTTATATTAAAGCTGGGCATGACCATAAATGTGTTCTGAGAGTGTTATGAAGGCTGGACATGAACATGGATGTGTTATGAATGTTGAAGTTGAATATGAATCGGTTATGAAGGCTGGAAATTACCAGGAATGTGTTATAAGTGATATATTGTCTGGAAGTAAATATGAATGTGGTATGAGTGAAGGCTGTGGTTATGATTATGCAAGTGATTATGAATGTATGATGGGTGCACATGAAGCCTGGAGATAAATAAAGATGTTCTGGGAGTGTCTTATATAATGAATATATAATGAAGGCTAAAGGTGAATATGAATGTTATGAATGTGTTATGAAGGTTGAAGGTTAATATAAATATGTTATGATTATATATATTATATATAATTATAAAGATTATATATATATATATATATATATATATATATATATATATATATATATAATCAATATAATTTCAAATAATAATTAAATAATATATGCTTAAATTAAATATTCAAACATTAAAAACAAGCATGAAAGAAATAATGTTTGAAAACCGAAGTTACTGTTGTACACAAATGCGAATGGAACAAAGAAATGCAGCAAACTAACAGGCTAGATTAAAAAAAAAAAAAAGAAAGAAAATGCATCAGTGAATAATCATTCGCTGAAAACCACAACAGTGAGTAAAAATATATTCGTTTACTGCTGATGTTATTTGCTGCTTTTAGATTTAGTGTTTGTTCGCACCAGTTTAATTAAATCATCACGATGTCGAGAGCGAACTGATTGTGCAACCGATCCAGTGCGACTTTCCCGAAGTTACAAACAGTTTACACAATAACACTTCATTAAAATACACCATTTACACATAATGAGGATTAAACAGTTTTTACTCACCGTGCTGATGTTTCACCTTCATCATATTGTTTCTTATTGTCGCGCTAAACCATAACTGGAGCAGCCCAGATAATCGATAACGTCATTTGTTGACAACTAATTTCCTTTTCGATTATTATAGATTTTATCGATCAGTTGTTGCATCCCTAATTATGAGTGTGATACGAATGTGTTATGAAGGCTGAGGTGAACATAAATGTGTTATAGGTTTGTTAGGAGGGCTGAATCTAAATCTGAATGTGTTATGAAGGCTGAAGGTGAATTTAATTGTAATATGAGTGTGTTATAAAGGCTAAAGGTAAATATGAATGTGTTATGAGTGTGTAATGAAGGCTTAAAGTAAATATAAATGTGCTATGAATGTGTTATGAAGGCTGAGGGTGAGTACATTTATTATCAGTGTGTTATGAAGGCTTAATTTGAATATGCATGTATTAATAATGTGTTATAAAGGCTAAAAGTGAATATGAATGTATTATGAGTGTGTTATGAAGGCTGAAGGTGAATATTAATTTGCTATGAATGTGTTATGAAGGCTGAAGGTGAATATAAATGTATTATGGGTTTGTTATGAGGCTTAAAGTAAATATGAATGTGTTATGAAGGCTGGGGGTGAGTGAATTTATTATGAGTGCGTTATGGAGGCTTATTTTGAACATGCATGTATTAAGAATGTGTTATCAGGGCTGAAAGTGAATATGAATGTGTTATGAGTGTGTTATAAAGGCTTAAGGTAAATACGAATGGGTTATGAAAGCGTTATAAAGGCTAAAGGTGAACATAAATGTATTATAGGTGTATTATGAAGGCTGTGTTATGAATGTATTATGGGTGTGTTATGAAGGCTGAAGGTTAATATGAATGAGCTATGAATGTGTTATGAAGGCTGAAGGCGAGTGAATTTATTATGAGTGTGTTATGGAGGCTTAATTTAAATATGCATGTGTTAATAATGTGTTATATAGGCTGAAAGTGAATATGAATGTATTAAGTGTGTTATGAAGGCTGAAGGTGAATATAAATGTGCTATGAATGTGTTATGAAGGCTGAAGGTGAGGATTAATTTATAATGAGTGTGTTATGGAGGCTCAATTTGAATATGCATGTATTAAGAATGTGTTATCATGGCTAAAAGAGAACATGAATGTGTTATGATTGTGTTATGAACGCTGAAGGTGAATATGAATGGGTTATGAGAGCGTTATAAAGGCTGAAGTTGAATATAAATGTATTAGGGGTGTGTTATGAAGGCTGAAAGCACACACCCTACAAATAGTGTGTGTTTGTTTTTCTGGATGTTGCTGAGCACAGCTATTTTTTTAGAAGAGGTTGTTTTAGAGGAAATGTCAGCTGATAAAAATAAGGATATGCTGACATTTTCTTTCTGGCATAATAACGGAGCGAGTGTGAACATAACACAAGATTACACACTTCCTTCACATCAAATGTCAAAGTAAAATCATTTGCTCCTGATTTGTCACATGCAGATATTTTGGTTTTGTAAACAAATGTATTTATGTTAACATCTGAGACGCTTGTGCTATAAATCAGACACGGGGGAAATTATTCCACCACAGTGCTGTGGAGTTCTGGATTCTGACTGGTGCTGATGGATTTTCTATATTATTAGATATTATATATTATTATAATATATATATATTATTAGTGCGCTACACAGACAAAAGTACCTAGACACCCGGCTTTTTCACCTGTATGTGGTTGTTTGCCAAAGAAAGTTAGAGGCACACAGTTGTCGAGGAAGTTTCTGGATGCAGTAGCATGAGATTTTTTCCTTTACATCAATTTGAAGACCCAAACTTGTTCCAGCATGCTAAATAGCCAGCTCCATGAAGATATGCTTTACATAGGAATATGAATGTGTTATAAAGCCTAAAGGTGAAATTTAATCTGTTATGAGTGTGCTCTGAAGGTTGGAGGTGGTGATTAATGTGTTATTAGACTGCTATGAAGGCTGAAAGTGCACATGAATGTGTTATGAGTGTGGTCTGAATGCTGGAAATAAACATGAATGTGCTATAAGGGTGTTATGAAGGCTCGAAAGTAAATATGAAAGACTGAACTTGACTTTGATTCTTCTAGGTGTGTGCTAAGTCTGCGAGGGGTGAACAAGAATGAGTTATTAGTGTGTGTTATGAAGGCTGTTGATGAACATGAGTGTGTAATGGAATTGAATAGAAATGTGCTATGTTTTTGTGTTGAAGACTGGAAGTAAATACAAATGTGTTATGAAAGTGTTATGAAGGATGGAAGTGAATGTAAATGTGTCATAAGTGTGTTATAAATGCTGGAGGTGAATGTGAAAGTCTTATGAAGACTGAAAGTGACCTTTATTTTGTTATGAGTGTGCTATGAAAGCTGGAAGTGAACATCAATTTGTTATAAGTGTATTATAAATGCTGGGCATGAACAGGAAGGTGCTATGAGTGTGTTATGAATGTGAACATTAATGTGTTATAAGTGTTTTAAGAAGACTGGAGGTGAACATAAAATAGTAATGTGTGTGTTATGGAGACTGAAAGTGGCTTTGTGTTAGGAGTGTCTTAAGAAGGCTAAAGGTGAATATGAATGTTATGAGTGTGTTATGAAGGCTGAAGGTGAATTTGAATGTGTTATGAAAGTTAAAGTTGAATATAAATGTTATCAGTGTGTTATGAAGGCTGAAGCTGAATTGGAATGTGTTATAAGTGTGTTATGAAGGCTGAAGTTGAATATGAATGTTATGAGTGTGTTATGAAGGCTGAAGGTGAATTTGAATGTATTATTAGCGTGGAATTGAATACGTATGTGTTAGGAACAGTGGAAATGTATATGAATGTGTTACGAGTGTGCTATGAAGACTGGAGATGAACATGGATGTGTTTTTAAAGGGTGACATTAAATATGAATATGTTATGAAGCATGGAACGGTATATGTATGTGTTAGGAACAGTGAAAATTAATATGAATGTGTTATGAGGCTGTTCTAAAGGCTGGAGGTGAATATGAATCTGTTATGAAGGGTGGAATTGAATAATGAATATGTTATGAAGGCCGAAAGTCAGTATAAATGTATTATAAAGATCCAAGGTGAACATTAATCTGTTATAATTGTGGAAGTGAACATGAATGTGTTATGAGAGTGTTAAGAAGGCTAGAGATGAATATAAATAAGTTATTAATCTGTTATAAAGATCTGTGTTTATATTGAAAGCTCCGAATGGGTTTAAATGCAGGATCCGATTAAAAGGACCTTTTTAGTTTTTTACTCGTATGTTAGAAAAAAACAAGTCCTGCTTCATTCGTGGCTCCTCTGGAAAACATTCGCTCACAGATTTGCTCACAGCTAAAAAGGTTTATTTTATATATTCGTTTCTATATTTCACATATCAGCACCTGTTTAATTAACACCAGATTTGCGATGTATGGAGTGAAGGTACTGCATTGAGGTTGTTCCAGTGCTCAGTTGTGACAGAGACACACAGTGAATAACTGCCTTTCAGCCACCATGCTGGATTTCTTCAGCAGCGTATTGGACGAAAAAGAAAAAAACTCGCCATTCACCACGTCATATAATGAATGTCAGAGAGAAAGCAAAGACGTTGCCTTCGCGGTTCCTGCTTTAAATCTCTCCTTGTATGACTGGAAAATAAACTGTAAAAGTGACACATGGGCATTAGATTAGAGGACAATTAAATAAAAAAAATAATCACATTTTTTGAAAGAATAAAACAGGTTTCAGTTTTTTTGTGGACTAAAAGCAATTGCCTGCATGAAAGGAAGAACTTTGTGAAAGAACACGTCGCTTTTGAATAGATATTTTTTGTAACCTTGGTGATGAATCTGAAAAAAAAGTCACTACTTTTTTTTTAATCAATATCAACCCATTTTTTTTTTTTTTTTGCAAGAAGCTTAACACTATAAAGAAAATATGGTTTTTTTCCTCATCAAGCAGTGACTTTATATCAATTATTAACTATTTAAACATGTTTATAAAATAGCAATAATGCTTTGGATTTATTTTTACATGTTTTTCCATCAATTTATTGCTATATAATAAATAATAAATTATTTTCTTATAACTTTAAATAATAGTTAAATATTTTTGCATGTTGGGTGAAAAGAAGGAGAACAATAAACATCACAATCTATACATCGTTCTAAAGGTCTAAGCCTCAAGCATCACTTTTAGATCCGTTTTTCATTGGATATATGTATAATGTATAACAAATGTATTTGCTAAATTTGTATAATCAGTACACACAAACAACATGCCGAAAAAAATGCAGTACTCAATTAATGTAATAACGAGTCACGAACTCATCCACTGCTGCAAATCCCAGTTTATTAGGAAAGATGAGGCTCCACTGAACAACATGCCATAAAGCATTTTTACTCCATAGTGTTGTAATTTACATAATCCATCCTCAGCATTCTCCGAACCCAGCCATTAGGGGGGCACAAGCCAGTGCACTCTTAGTGCCGGTCCTAAGCCCGGGTAAATGGGGAGGGTTGCGTTAGGAAGGGCATCCAGCGTAAAACATGTGCCAAATCAAATATGCGGATCACAAATGAGAATTTCATACCAGATCGGTCGAGGCCCGGGTTAACAACGACCGCCACAGGTATCGTTAGCCGACAGGGTACCGGTGGAAATTGGGCTACTGTTGGCCGAAGGAGGAGAAGGAGAAAAAAATGGAAATGGCAGTGGTGAATACTTATTTTAAGAAGAAGGAGGATCATAGGGTGACGTATAAGAGTGGAGGAAGGTGCACACAGGTGGACTATGTGCTATGCAGGAGATGCAACCTGAAGGAGATTGGAGACTGTAAGGTGTTGGCAGGGGACAGTGTAGCTAGACAGCATCGGATGGTGGTCTGTAGGATGGTTTTGGAGGCGAAGAAGAAGAGGAGGAGAGTGAGGACTGAAAGAAGAATAAGATGGTGGAAACTGAAGGAGGAAGAGCGTAGTGTGAGGTTCAGGGAAGAGGTCAGACAGAGGCTCAGTGGTGTTAAGGAGGTGTTGGATGATTGGGCAACTACTGCAGGAGTGATGAGGAGGCAGCTAGAAAAGTACTTGGTGTGACATCTGGAAATAGAAAGGAAGACAAGGAGACGTGGTGGTGGAATGAGGAAGTGCAGGAGAGCATAAGGAGAAAGAGGTTGGCAAAACAGAAGTGGGATAGACAGAGTGATGAGAAAAGTAGGCAGGAGTACAAGGAGATGCGGCAGCAGGTTAAGAGGATGTGGCGAAAGCCAAGGAAAAGGCATATGAGGAGCTGTATGAGAGGTTGGACACTAAGGAAGGAGAAAAGGATTTATACCGATTGGCCAGGCAGAGGGACCGAGCTGGAAGGATGTACTGCAAGTTAGAGCAGTAAAGGATGGAGAGGAAATGTGTTGACTAGTGAGGAGAGTGTGTTGAGAAGGTGGAGGGAGTATTTTGAGCAGCTGATGAATGAGGAAAATCAGAGAGAGAAGGTTGGATGATGTGGAGTTGGTGAAGCAGGATGTAGATAGGATTAGTAAGGAGGAAGTGAGAGCAGCGATTAAGAGGATGAAGAGTGGAAAGTCGGTTGGACCAGATGACATACCGGTAGAAGCGTGGAGATGTTTAGGAGAGATGGCAGTGGGTTTTGACCAGATTGTTTAACAGGATTTTGGAAGGTGAGAAGATGCCTGAGGAATGGAGAAGTGTGCTGGTACCGATCTTTAAGCATAAAGGAGATGTGCAGACCTGCAGTAACTACAGGGGAATTAAGTTGATCAGTCACACCATGAAGTTATGGGAAAGAGTAGTGGAAGCCAGGCTGAGAGAAGAGGTGACCATCTGTGAGCAACAGTATGGTTTCATGCCGAGGAAGAGCACCACAGATGCCTTATTTGCTTTGAGAATGTTGATGGAGAAGTATAGAGAAGGACAGAAGGAATTGCATTGTGTATTTGTGGATTTAGAAAGCGTCGACAGAGTGCCAAGAGAGGAGTTGTGGTATTGTATGAGGAAGTCAGGTGTGTCAGAGAAGTATGTGAGGGTGGTGCAGGACATGTATGAGGACAGTGTGACGGCAGTGAAGTGTGCAGTAGGTACGACAGACTGGTTTAGGGTGAAGGTTGGACTGCATCAAGGATCGGCCCTGAGCCCTTTCCTGTTTGCAGTGGTGATGGACAGGTTGACGGACGAGGTCAGACAGGAGTCTCCCTGGACTATGATGTTTGCGGATGATATTGTGATTTGTGGTGAGAGTAGGGAGCAGGTTGAGAAGAGCCTGGAGAGGTGGAGATATGCGCTGGAGAGAAGGGGAATGAAAGTCAGTAGGAGTAAGACAGAGTACATGTGTGTGAATGAGAGGGAGGGCAGTGGAGTGGTGCGGTTGCAGGGAGAAGAGCTGGAGAAGGTGGAGGAATTCAGGTACCTGGGGTCAACAGTGCAAAGTAATGGAGAGTGTGTTAGAAGTGAAGAAAAGAGTGCAGGCAGGGTGGAGTGGGTGGAGAAGAGTGACAGGAGTGATTTGTGATAGTAGGGTATCTGCAAAATGAAAGGAAAGTTTATAGGACTGTGGTGAGACCTGCGATGTTGTATGGATTAGAGACAGTGGCATTGAGTAAAAGACAGGAGGTGGAGCTGGAGGTAGCAGAGCTGAAGATGTTGAGGTTTTCGTTGGGAGTGGCGAGGATGGATAAGATTAGAAATGAGTTTATTAGAGGGACAGCGCATGTAGGATGTTTTGGTGACAAGGTGAGGAGGCGAGATTGAGATGGTTTGGACATGTGCAGAGGAGGGACATGAATTATATTGGTAGAAGAATGCTTAGGATGGAGCCACCAGGTAGGAGGAAAAGAGGAAGGCCAAAGAGAAGGTTCATGGATGTGGTGAGGGAAGACATGCAGGTAGTTGGTGTAAAAGAGGCAGATGTAGAGGACAGGGTGGTATGGAGACGGATGATCCGCTGTGACGACCCCTAATGGGAGCAGCCGAAAGAAGAAGAAGAAGTTACAGTATATCTGTCATGCTAGGATCAAGAGTCGGAAACCAACATACAGACAAGACGTTTATTAGCCTTGGGAAACAGACAGAAGCTAAGTAGAAGCATGCACCAGAAAATGGGTATACTCCGAAACACGGGTAGTTCAGGGATGATTGCCAGAATGAACTGCAGATCGGACGGTGAATGAGTGAGAACGGAGGGCTTATAAAGAATGGTGTAGATTGGAGACAGGTGAAGGTGATTAGGCTGAAGGCGAGGCGCTGCGAGTGTGCTGAGTGCAGAGGGGAGGCGTGGCTAGTGGTTCCCTGACAATATCGATGGGTTACTTAACGTAATCCCGGGGTCATTGATAACAGAGTGAGGTGTTTCACTATGGGAATCGCTTTAGGTGTGATGAACTACGGAAGCAGGTCGACCTGAGATCAGGCTCCGCCCCACCTTTATTCCTCAGGTCGACCCTTTATAATATCATTGCAGCGAGATTTCTTCCCATTCCTGTGCAAGGAGGGAAGTGCTGGTGAAACACCTCACTCTGTTATCAAAGAACCCGGGATTACGTTAAGTAACCCATTGTTCTTCTTCTAACTTCGCTTTGTGTTTCACTATGGGAGATATAGACCACTCTTGGATTGCATGTGATCCTGCTATACCCAATCACATGGGCTCCGGCCTTCTGGCTCCCAGCACTGCATTTGCTAGGGATGACTCAGACACATTCAGTCAATAAAATCGCACAAAATTGTGTGGAGTAGCCCAACCAGCTGCCGCACAAATTTCCTGAACAGAAATTCATTTAAGTAGGGCCCATGATGTCACCACCCCCCTTGTAGAGTGGGCCCTCAGGCCCTCAGGCACCTGAGAACCTCTGCATTCATATGCTAGTGATATAGCCTCAACAATCCAGTGGGACAGCCGCTGCCTCGACAACGGCTTCCGCTTGTGAGGAACAGACCACGACACAAATAGCTGGTCATTTTTCCTGAAGCCTGCTGTTCTCTTGACATACGTATGGAGAGCCTGCACTGGGCATAAAGAATTCAACCTCTCCTTGTCCCAAAAAGAAAAAAGGAGGATGGTGAAAAGCCGAAAGTTCTGTAATGGGACATCTGTAAGATGAATCTACCACTTTAGGTACAAACGCAGAACTAGTGCGAAAGGAAACTTTCGTGAGCCCTGGGGCAAACTGTAAACAGGATGGACTGACAGACAGGGCTTGCATCTCGCTTACATGCTTAGCTGTCACCAGAGCTACAAGCAGCGCCGTCTTAAGAGAGAGAAATTTCAGCCCTATGCCATCCACTTGTTCGAAAGGGGGTTAAGAAAAAGCCTCCAACACCATAGACAAATTCCACTGAGGCACCATTCGCCTAGAGACCAGCCTCTTACGCCGTGCACCTTTCATAAAACGACTAATTAAAGGGTGCCGACCTGCAGGTTCGTTACCAAACCCGACATGACACACAGAAATAGCCACCAGATACACTTTAAAAGTAGAAAAAGCTTTCCCTTTATCCAGCAAATCCTGGAGAAAACACAATATGTCTCCCACAGAACACTGGAAAGACTGTCACACCACTCTTTAAAGACTTGCCATTTATTGTCATAAAGTGTGCAAGTTGATATATTGTGTATAACCAATGGGGGGTAAACCTGCCACACTCACACGGTCCAGGGCCAGAGAGCTATCCTGTCTGGGTGTGGATCATAAATCTTCCCTCCCACCTGGGACAAGCGGTCCCTCCATAGAGAGAGTGGCCACGGCTGATCCATGACTCTGGCTAGGGTGGGGGAAATCAAGCTTAGTGGAGGGAATGCATATAGATGGACATTTGGCCATGGGTGGGCTAAAGCATTCACACCCAACGGTGCATCTTTGTCCCTTAGAGAAAAATACAGAGGACACTGAGCGTTTTCTCACGAGGGGAAGAGATCTACGGCAGCCCATATCTGCTCCACCACTTGGGTGTGCAGTTTTCATTCCCCGTACAGGGGTTTTCCCCCGGACAACAAATCCACACCCCTGTTCCATATGCCTTAATACTCAGCAGGTCGGAAAAAGGAATAGCGCGCCTCGACGTGGACACTATTCCTGTCTGTCAAGACAGACGTGGTGTCATAGGAGCTTCTGTAGTTGGTCACGCCCAAAGTGATTCCCATAGTTAAACACCGAGCGAAGTTTTAAAAAGAACCCCCTTTACAGTTTTATACAATTTTATAGGTTTTATTGCCCTTTTTTTAAATTTTTTTTTATTTTTTTTTTTTTTATAGAAATACTTGATAAGTTTGTGTGTGTTGAGATTGGAATGGCCAGACATCAATATGAATGGTCATGACTGTAAAACAAGAGCTTGTCTGGCTACATGGTCATCAATATGAACAAATATTAAAACAAAACAAAAGCCTTTAATGGTCAGCAGTCCATTTCTATGCAGACTGTATGAATAGAGTATGAATAAACACCTGAGTTTAGCAGGTGTCTTTCAAACAGGGGAAGGGAGAAAAGGATCAGACATAGTCTCAGATAAATGTTTGTAGGAATCTCATTTGTTATGAAAATCTTCATTACATTTGAAATATAAACTCATGAGACATGCAGCTTTTAACCCAGTACTTTTCTGGTATGTATTTATGTATAAAATAAAAAATAATGTTAAATGTAGAAAATGCATATCCATGGCACTTCATAATTTCTAACTTATTATCTTTTTGAGCAATGTTAACTTTAAATAATGGACAGTAAAGCTCAAAGTGTTTTCTTTTCAAAGGTATCTAAATTGTGTATGTAGCCCACTTATCTCAGGAACCATTAATATTTAAATTTAGGTAGGGCAAATTTCAGATGTGAGTCCCAAAATTGGTGGCGAAGGGTAACAGGTTAAATGTGGGACCTTCTATAGATTTGCTTGTGCCTTTCCAAATCATGTCCAATGAACAGGATGAACCTGAGCTCAATTTTGAGTGTCATGGCAACGGCTGTGATTACTTATGTATGTGATCTTTTTTCGGTTTTTTATTTTTAATTAATTCTTTCACTATGTCATTATGGGGTTTTGTTTGTAGAATTTTGAGGAAAATAATAAATTGAATCCATTTTGGAAAAAAAAGTGAAAAAATTGAAGAGCTGTGAAAACATTCCGGATGCACTGCTTTTATATATATATATATATATATATATATATATATATATATATATATATATACATGACTTAATCCACCTCTTAATACCACCACTATCACGTCGCCATTATAGAAACCATCAATACAATACAAAAACGCAATATAACAACACGTGGCATTACAGAGAGAGAGACATGTCACATATGGAGGTGAAAACCATTTTACTAAAACAACAAACCCAGTTAAGACTCCAAACCTCTACACTACAACCACAACTGTGCACCTACAACATCTGGAGCAGTTCACAATCAATATTTGTGTAATAACATGACAAAAACATTCAAATGTAAATAAAACACAACCTACTCACAGAGATGAAAACTAATAATGTGCAGTGCCCCTCAGAGGCTGTAATCCAGTGGTACTCGTATTGAGTGGTCCGGAAGTGGAGAACAAACCCTTTCCCTGGCTGAGACACGCTAGCTAGCTTTGGGGTTGGCCGACCTCCTCACCATAGATTTTTAAGTATGTCCGAGAACAAATTAATTTCTCTTCTTCCGTAGGTATATAAAGTCTAACTCAGATGTATTAATGTGTGCAGAGCTACACACGTGTTTTACCAGTCAAACTTGGCTGTTACAGTTTCCCTCTGACCAACCAATCAGAGGACGGAAAAATGCTGACGCTATTCTGGGCTAGCGAGCTGCCCTGTGAGGAGAATTTAAAATCTGATTGTGAGCTATTTATTAAGGAGACTATGGTAAAAAGTCCAGCAGTACTGATTGTGAAGGCTCTGTGCAGATTAGATTGACATGGCAGCACATAGAGGCTAAAATCTGATTGGACAAAAAATCTAACCTCCACATACACGTACTGGAAGCAGTGCAGCCGAGAGAAACTCTACAAAATGAAGAGAATAAACTGATGGAATAAATTAATACAATTTCATGGAACAAATATTAGATGTTGATCAGTGCTTCTGATAGTGTTTAGACCAGCAGAGAATTATTTGCTGGCTCTGACTGCCTGCCACTGATATTTTTATATATATATATATATATATATATATATATATATATATATATATATATATATATATATATATATATACACTAATCACAAGTTTATCACGGTGGTTATATTCCAAAACTACCCATGATAAACGAAAACTGTGATATGCAGACGCCAACTTATAAATACAATTTTATGTATACAGTACTCTATTCAAATGTTACTTATATTTTTATTAATAAATTACATTATTTTAACATAAAACAATTCCCTATAAGTGTTTTGGTCTGTGGTGCTCTCCACGAGAGACCGGGAAATTCAGCCAAACTAATTAGTTATGTAGCAAACGCTATTCTGCAATAAACCGGGGCACGAGATTCGAACCGTGGTAAAGCGGGAGATTACTGTGTATATATAATTAGATAGATAGAAGATACTTTTTGCTTACCTGTGATTCCACCCCCAGGTGACTATGTGGTGATGACGGTTTATTTTGACCTGAGCAGAAGGATGGGTTACTTCACCATCCAGACCTACATCCCCTGCATCCTGACCGTCGTCCTCTCCTGGGTCTCCTTTTGGATAAAAAAAGATGCAACGCCTGCCAGAACTGCTTTAGGTATACTCACACACACACACACACACACACACACACACACACACACACACACACACACACACACACACACACACACCTGTTCAAAACGTGGTGCTTTTATTTTTATGTTTTAAAAATACTATTGTGATTTTTTTTTTTTCATAATCTATAATTATGTGTATAATGCTTTATGAATGGATTATAAAGTCTTATGAGTGTACAGTACCTATGGGTCATTATACGTACATAGGTCTTCACAAACGGCAGTGTTATTTACAACGTTTAAAGTTATAAGCTTTGATAATAACTGTAATGCCTTTTTAACAATATGTATAATGGTTTATGAGGCATTATAACGTGATAAATGTATGCATTAATCACTATATATAGGGTCTCACAGAAATTCTTACAGAGGTCATTTCCCTGGTGGATTTTGTTCGTGAAAGTCTTCAAAGTTGCAGTAAATCCATCTGTTTTAACAATCTCACACTTTCCGGAATTATCCAATGACCTTCTGCGGCCTCATTTCCCGCCCCGATTCGTCTCTCTGGTAAAATAGAAGTGACAGAAAATCCCTGCTGTGTGTTTTCAAGATAACAACAGGTTGTGTATTGGACAAAGAGCCTTTGCCTCCAGAGAAAGAGAAACGAAAGCGAAGGAGACGAGTCCCTGTGTCTGGCTGTCTCCGGTGTTAGGAAAGAGAGGGGGAAAAACACAGTAGAAAAGATAGCGGAGGACAAAAAAAGAAGGATGGATGCAATTAATCTGTTGGACAAAAGAAGTCATTATGCTTTCGGTGAGGGGGAAAATGAACAGTCAAGAAAAAAAAAGAAACAGATTTGTTTTACACACATCCAGATTGATGAATGGAGTCCAAAAAGAAACGACAGGAGAAAGATGAGACTCAGTCAAGGAAAGGTCAGACCAAGCAGGAGACCAGCACTTTCAGTCCATCATGTGGAGTTTAAGGCTACATTTAACAATGCATTATTGCAGAGATGATTTATTGAGAACTTCGTCAGCTCCGGTACAGCTGTAGAACCACTTATGGCCGGAAAGGTCAGGTGTCCCAATACTTTTGGCATGTATATACTGTATGGTAACATTAAAAGTGTTATAATGCAGCTAAGCGTAATTTGACACAAATGTAACATCAGGCAGTTTTTCCATCACACTGATGCTGGAATAAGACTTTATGTAGGTCTTATTTAGCCTAATAACAATTACTCAGTGCTAAAACTTTATTCGAAAAGCATTTCACGATGCTGGTCAGATTGCTTCACGTAACTCTGAATAAGCTTTCATGTTATAACCTTTACTTTGTCAGGTAATTTTGATGATATTTTAACGGAAAGTGTTATAACACACCCCAATCTCCTACATAATGTCTAGCAGGTTTTTATAGCGAATGATGCTTGCGGAAAAATAGTGTAATAGAGCTTAATAAACACTAAATGTCATCCATAATGATGATGATGATGAAGACTAACTCATTACAGTAGCTGTGTTGTAACTTGTGTTCCAACTTGTCAATGTCACAGCTTTATGGCGTTCCTATGAAGTTCTATTGTAAAACAATGTGCATAATGCTTTATAAATGCATTATAACTTGTCATGCTACTATACTTATTTCATTATATCGCACATATGACATTGACAGGTTTTAGATTTTATATACTTTGTTATACCTGTAATGCCTTTTTTTAATATAAATAATTCTTGTAGTGTGTATAATGCTACAATGGTGAATAATAACATGTTATAAATGTATCTACATATTATTATATATAAGGTTGATTAATACGCTTTTTAAATCTTTTATAATCTTTGGAACTCGAATGCCTGTTTATAAATCGTTTATAAATCACAAATATTTCTTATGTTTAAAATAATAATAATGCTTATAAAGCTTAATGAATGTATTGTATATGGATGTCTTTGGGTAGGACTAAATTCTCTAACTTCATTAGTACCATTGCTTTAATCTCGAATAAATGTTTTCTTTATATACAGTAAATCAGGCAAATAATATTTATAAGGCCTTATGAATGCATTATGACCATGTTATGAATAAATCTAGAGGCTATTCTATTTATGAATTGTTCCAACACTGCTCTAAAACATTTTTTTTTTTTTTTTTTTTTGCTTTACAATGTGTGCTGGATGCTTTATGTATGGACGGTGTTATAACGGTACTATGAAGTTCTAATGTCAATCGGTCAACCAGGAAAGTGTTATAGCAACACTGTATGCAGTTTAAATTTAATGAAAGCATGTGACCTTTTTTATGAAGGCTTCACGAGTTATGACCTAAAGATGATTCATGGCATGTTATAATATGTTTATAAGGCGCATGAATAGATTTGGAAACTGTCAGGATTCCGAGTACTATAGCAAGTACTTGGGGTATTTTTGAATGTTTTTGTGCTTTTCGGTGAAGAACCGAAAGCCGTATACAAACCAAACATCAAGCTGTGGCCTGCCGTAACAAGCATTCAAAATGATTTTAAGCAGCAAGCCACTGAAATCATGATCACTCTTTTCTTTGTACGCCTCTGTAAAGCTCGGTTGTGTGTCTGAGGGGTTAGCGTCGGAGCTAAGTGCCTGTGTGAATCATGCCGTATTGCACAAGTGCCTTCCAATGAGCGCGTTTTTTTTCCCGCCTCAGAAATACAGTCGGCTCTCTGACAAAATGCCAGTGCATTAAGAAGAGGCAGGTTTCGCTAATCACGGTGACCGGCGGTGGCACGGTGCGGCCGACAGGAGGACACAACCGAACAGCAGACCGAAATAGATGTGGCTTGCTAGTTTCCATAGAAACCTCTGGAAAAAACCTTGGGGCTGGCAGTGGGGTTCGGTGGCAAAGCTTTCTGAGAAAAGCTCGGCGTGTGAATGTGGACCTGCCTGACGGAGCGTGTGGGCGGCGAAGCCGGAGTCGCTGCGGCCAAAATATCATATGGCAACATCTCATCATTCAGAAGGTGTTGATTCATTTCTGAGTACATTTTCATGGATGTTCTCAGTAGTTAAGGCTGTGGGTTACTGTTGAGAAGGTCAGAGGTTTAACCCTCAGGATCATCAAGCTGCCATTGTTGGGCCCTTGAGCAAGGCCCTTAACCCTCTGTGCTCCAGGCTACTGTATCATGACTGATGCTGTGCTCTGACCCCAGCTTTTTAACATCACTGGAACATGCAAATAAAGAATTTCTATCTATCTATCTATCTATCTATCTATCTATCTATCTATCTGTCTGTCTGTCTGTCTGTCTGTCTGTCTGTCTGTCTGTCTATTTATCTATCTATCTATCAAGTATCTATCTATCTATCTATCTATCTATCTATCTATCTATCTATCTATCTATCTATCTATCTATTAAGTGTATGTCTGTCTGTCTATCTATCTATCTATCTATCTATCTATCTATCTTTCTATCTTTCTATCTATCTATCTATCTATCTATCTATCTATCTATCTATCTATCTATCAAGTATCTATCTATCTTTCTATCTATCTATCTATCTATCTATCTATCTATCTATCTATCTATCTATCTATCTATCTATCTATCTATCTATCTATTAAGTATCTGTCTATCTATCTATCTATCTATCTATCTATCTATCTATCTATCTATCTATCTATCTATCTATCTATCTATTAAGTAACTGTCTGTCTATCTATCTATCTATCTATTAAGTATCTGTCTGTCTATCTATCTATCTATCTATCTATCTATCTATCTATCAATCTATCTATTAAGTATCTGTCTGTCTGTCTGTCTATCTATCTATCTATCTATCTATCTATCTATCTATCTATCTGTCTATCTATCTATCTTCTATCTATCTATCTATCTATCTATCTATCTATCTATCTATCTATCTATCTATCTATCTATCTATCTATCTATCTATCAAGTATCTATCTATCTATCTGTCTGTCTATCTATCTATCTATCTATCTATCTATCTATCTATCTATCTATCTATCTATCTATCTATCTATCTATCTATCTATCTATCTATTAAGTAACTGTCTGTCTATCTATCTATCTATCTATCTATTAAGTATCTGTCTGTCTATCTATCTATCTATCTATCTATCTATCTATCTATCTATCTATCTATCTATCTATAATAAATGTAGATTTTTATAAAGAATTCAGTGTGCTGCAGAAACTTTTCTTCTTCTTCTTCTTCTTCTACTTCTTCTTCTTTTACTTCTTCATCTTCATCTTTGGGCTGCTCCCGTTAGGGATCTTCACAGTCATCTGTCTCCATACATGAAGATCTCTTCTATTCTGAATGTGCTGCAGAAACAAGAGGAATAAAACACAGAAACTATCCGTGTGTCTGTATGTAAATACTGCATCATGTGTAATCGTTAGTTTGATGTAGTTTTCTGTAAAGACTCACTGCATTCTCATCCGCGGTGCTAATACTCACGTCCTCACGCTCCTGTCTAGCCATGCGATTCTTTCTTTTTGTTATACGGTATTTTCACCATTATTTTGTCATTTGTCTTTTTTTGCACATGTCCCTTTGTTCTTTTTGTTCACCCCACAATTACTTTGTTTATATGAACATATGTTGCATTCCGATTTTCTTGATTTTGTTTCGCGCTCACGTTCCTCTGGTTTTTTAATCACATTGGGATTTTGTGGTTCTTGTTCTTGTAGTGTTTTTTCCTGTTTCTCATTTTGCCTTTGATCCCGTTACAGTAAAACATTTCTATTTTTCTGCCCTGCGTCCGTTTCCACTATCTTGCGTTCGGTGCGACACATGATGTAAAGAGATGTTTGTGTATCTTGTGTGGAAGGAGTCTCAAATGCCAGAGCGGTGTAACTTTTAAATTCAATTCTATTTCATTTCATTGTCACATCTATAAGCATACGCGGTAGAAGAATCCGTGACCTATGAAGAAAATTGCTCGATAAATTTTATTTTACAATAAAATTGCAGTAAAATAAAAACTAATTTTGATTTACAATACAAATAAAAATCTGGTGTAAACACATGTATCAGCATTAACATTCCCATTCTGGAGAAGCAGGAACCTGACTTTTCCATCACATGGTTCTTCCCCAAAAGACACAGAATTCTGTAAGACGGAAATTTTCCTTTCACTTGAACAACGAGACCCCAACCTGTTCCAGCTCCATGAAGATCTGCTTTTCATCTCCTGCTATTGAGTTCCAACCCAATTTTGGGATGAATGTGAACGCTGACTGCGCCCCAGGCCTCCACATCTCACCTTCATCAGTACCTGACTTTACTAACACCTTTGTGGCCTAATGAACTGCCACAAATCTCCACTAAATATGGTGGAACATCTTCCCAGAAGAGTAGAGCTCATTATAACAGCAAATGGAGACACAACGTGGAACAGGATGTTGAAATAACGTATGTTTAGGTGTCGACCGTGTATTTATTTTTGCTAGCAGCAATCTCATTATCTGTTTGTTTGTTTTTTTTCCACACAGGAATAACCACAGTGTTAACCATGACTACGCTGAGCACCGTGGCCAGGACATCGTTACCAAGAGTTTCGTATGTCACTGCCATGGACCTCTTCGTGACTGTGTGTTTCCTCTTCGTTTTTGCGGCTCTCATGGAGTACGCCACCCTCAACTATTACTCGTACAGTATTCGCAGGCCGACCTGTAACAAGAACAAGAGACCGGTAAGAACCCCCCTGTCTCGACTATTACACATGTACAGGAGCAGGTCAACCCTCAACCGTGATCTGTTAGCGTGAAGAATTTCAACTGCAATGAAAATATCGATTGTTGTTCAGCATGTTGTGACCCCGCTGTTGAAAGGTCCTAGTTGGGTGAAGAGATATTTCAGGTCCAGTTTGACAAATATGAATATCCTAAAAGTAGAAATTTACATTATGGAAATTCTAAAGAGCAAATGATGCATTTTATTTGCTTTTATTGTTCTGCAAGCCAAACTTGTGCTACTATAACTGAGCCAACTGAAGTAGTGGCTCAGTGGTTAAGGGTCTGGGTTAAGGATCCCTGGGTTGCCAAGCTGCCACTTTTGTGGCCATTGAGCGAGGCCTTTAACCCTCTGTGCTCCATGGGGCGCTGTATCATGTCTGTCCCAACATCGCTGGGATTTGCGAAAGAAAGAATTCCACGGTTCTGTAATGTACATATCACAAGTACAGTATAAACTTCCTTTCTTTAGTCACTGGTTGCACTGGAAGGGTTGGTTTATTAAGCATTTAAAGCATGCTAGGAATATGTCATGCTAATTGGTAATGTTATTATCTGAGGACCGTACGGAGGATGTTTTTTGTTTTGAGAGTATAAAAAAATGGCGGTTGATTGGCCACCTTTGTTGTATTCCGGATGGTGATTAGCCTGCAGATAGAAACCCATAAATCTGAGCTTGTCTGGGAGTTTGAAGGGGTTTTTCACTACATTGAGATCTTTTTTTTTATTAAAAACATTATATTTTGAGAATAAATAAACTCCTACTAACGGTCTACACGAACCTCAGGTTGTCAATTGACTGGTAAAAAAACAGGTTTCTGAGCAAACAGGATGTTTAAAACCTAAACCTTTATTATATACAGCATCTTCCTGCTCATGATTGGACAGCTGGAGACAGCTGTATTATCTCCTACTTTAAATTAAAACCTCAGATGTAATTTCATGTACATCTACGAAGAGGTGAGTTACATAATTAAGTTAAATGAACCCCAAACACAACGCTAAGTTCCCTGTTTTCAGTGATATCACAGATGCTAGAAGAACCATTGGTAACACTTTATTCAATCCAACTATTCAGGTCTTCTATTCATAACACACTCATAAGCAGTACTTCAATATTTCATTACACTCTGCTGAAGGAATTCTAAAAGATTTATGTGCACTCTTACCAAGAGCTCAGACAAAGACTGATCCCTATAGACCCCCCATGAAAGGCAGTATAAAGGTAGCCAGAAAACTGCCGGACTGAGGTTTACCAGGAGCCAAGTCTGGAAGCAGTGCCTACAGGAAGTCCCTGGTGACCAGACCATCCACATCCATCATTTGGATATCGCCTGATGCTGTAACATCTTGTTATCTACCCATTTATAAAAAAGGGTTGGGTACAAATGCAATGTAATCACATAATAGATTTTTGGATGGAATGAACCTCAGAAATGGAACCAGGATTTATCTTTACATAGTACAAGCTTCTCTTCCCTACTTCAAAGTTTCTCCAGATCACAGTTCCCCATGCCTGACCTTAAAGAACTCCCTGTCCTGCTAAAATCTAGTGTTTTCTTTGCTCTAACACACATTATTCATCTAACTCTTCCTGACTTCAAGTGGGTGTGTTGGAGCTGTGAATACAGTAGAAACAGGAGGATCTTCAGGAGCCGAACTGAATTCCAGAACAGTTGGCACACTGTGTAAAATGTAAATTCCCAAAAATGTAATGATTTGCAAACCTTGTAAACCCATATTGTATTCACAATAAAACATAGAAAACAAATCAAAAATTTAAACTCCAGAACTTTTTCACCTTCCACTTGTTCATGTCGTCCACTTTGCCTGAGTCCATTTTAAATGAGATTCAGTGCAGAGAGCACGGCTTTCTGGATCATATTCACGCATGACGACTTCTTTGCATAATAGAGATTTAACCTGCATTTGTGGAAGACATGGCAACCTGTGCTTACAGACAATAAATTCTGGAGGTGTTAATGAGCTCATGCAGTGATTTCCATTACAGAATCATCCCTGTTTTATAGATTTTCTCAGTCGCTTTGAAGAGTTTCTCAGATCAGAAATGAAATTCTCAAAACTACTTGTTCCTCCACATCATTTAGTCACTCGTATTCATCATAATTGCGAATACTTTTGTACATTCATTTAATGGATTGTCTGCTGTTTCCTACAATATCAGTTGTTTATGTTCATGTTGATTAAAATATATTCTACAGGTTTCACCTGAATAGTTTTAACCCCCAAAACATCTCAGCATCAGTTCATTGTGTACGTCATTGAATGTAAAATGGTTAAACCAGTTGTCAGAATCTGTCATTTAACATTTCTATTCAACTTTTAACTTTTTATTGTAAATGTGTTGAATTGATGAATTGTGCAGATGAATCTTAAATGTCACTGATGAAGGCGAGTGAACGACATCAGATCAACCAATGATCTACAAGTTCTCTAAAACAGGTAGAAGGTGAATCTGGTGAAGCTTCAGTTGCAGATTGAATACAGACAAAACACAGAATTATACATTCTGAAAACGGATGAACTAAGAAACGAATCAACACTAATACAGTACAGTAAAAGTGTGAATCCTGTTCGGTCTCTTATAATCAGTATAAATTAAATATACAATCAAATAAATGAATTTGTGCTGAAATTCAGATACCAAACAGAAGGAAGTCAAATTTTGTGCATTTTTAGTCACTGTGATCTAAAACTGTTTACATCAGGAAATACTGAAACTGTGCAGCATCACACTGAAAACACGACTAAACACTTTGTTTTGTATGTGATGCAGATGCTTACGTTTGAGAGATGAACTAAGGATTTTGAGAAAAGTTCATGCTTTTGCAGGAAATCCAATGTTTTGTGCTGCTTGTACAAATTGTTTTAAGAAATTTACTAACTGTAAATTGATTCGAGAAACGCTCCTGAGCAGCTGTGAGAAACTGTAAATGCAGTGCCGCCTGGGAGCCCGAAGATCACGGACATTCAAATGATTCAGATTCTTTGAAAATTTTGATGATATTATGTTCTGTAAATGATGAGACATTCTTAAATTGCTCCACAGATTGTTAAAGCTCCGCCCATCTGTACTTTTGAGAGCTTTTAGCCTCTCTATGATACACAATTCATACTCCAATCATCTTACTGACCTGCTGTCTATTAACCTCATTAGTTGCAAAATGTTTCTCCAACTGTTACTTTTTATAACACACTTTTTCCAGACTTTTATTGCCTCATCCATGATGAATTCAATATTAGAATATTTTTTTCTTAAAATGGTGCCTTTTGATTCAACATTTGATATTTTTTCTTTGTTCTATTGTGAATAAAAAAGTGGGTTTATGAGATTTGCATTCTGTTTTTATTCACATTTTACACAGAGTCCCAACTTTTCTTTCAGAATCAGGGTTTTAGGAAGTAAGTGCTATTAATCTTCTATTCAAGTCACAGATTGTCAATACCAAACACTTTGCTCAAATACAAGGTTGCGGACAAACATGCATGTCACCTGAGAACCTTGAGACAAAGATCAATAATTGATCTGGTGGTGGGGTGGATGCTCTGCATGGGTAAAAGCCCTACTGGGTTGCTTTAGGACATCTGACACAGGCTTTGAAAGGGGATGCATTCAACAGCAGCTTCTGCATTCCAGGATAATGACATATGGAGAAATCTGTGTGTGACTTGTTTGGCAAGGTTGAGGAACCTTCAAAATGACCAAACCCCATTGTAACAGAAATATAGGAATCCAGGATTCTTTCATCCATTGAGGAGGTAGTAACTTAGCGTTTAGGTCATTGGGTCAGGAGGTTGTGAGTTCCCAGCCACACCAAGCTGCCACTCCTGGGCCCTTTACCAAGGCCCTTAAATGTAAATTTAATCATTGTTTGGGTTACTGACCAGAAGGGTTGTGGTTCAAGTCCTAGCACTATCAAGATACCACTGCTGGGTTGTTGAGCAAAGCTCTCAATCATCTCGTCAAAGGTGGTGTGTCATGGCTGACCCTGTACTCTGACCTTAGTATCACCAAGCTGCCACTCTTGGGGCCCTTAGTGGTCCAGGGGCCCCAAACGGCTGACCCTGTGCTCTGCTTCCTAACATCACTGTGCTGTAACTGTGATGTAACACACTTACTTTACTTGGTATCTAATGTTCTTTATTCTACACTTTTTTTCTCATCCTACACTCCTTAATCTTTTTATCATATAAATCTTTCTGCACAACGAGCAGTGAAGTGAAGAACACTGATGATCTCTTCATCATGGCACCTGTTAGTGAGAGGATTTATTTATTAGGCAGCAAGGGAACATTTTGTCCTCAAAGTTGATGTTAGAAGCAGGAAAAATGGGCGTAAGGATTTGGTGAGTTTGACAAATTGTGACGTCTAGACGACTGGGTCAGAGCATCTCCAAAACTGTAGCTCTTGTGTGATGTTCTGGTCTGCAGTGGTCAAAATATATCAAAAGTGCTCCAAGGAAGGAACAGTGGTGAACCGGCGACAGGGTCACGAGCGGCCGAGGCTCATTGATACACATGATGTGCGAAGGCTGGTCCATGTGGTCCGATCCAACAGATAAGCTCCTGTAGAGAGAGAAGATAGTGAAATTTCAAAAGGTGTCTCGATTAAAAGACTCCACAGACTGTGCACTGACAAACGTAGATTCTAATTCAATGCTTGATATATGCTCAATTTTGGCAACGTAATAGCTCTGCTAGCTCAGATCAGACATCCTATGTATATTATTTACCCAGAATTTTGTGATGGTCTTACAGAACTACTCGGTGCTGGATGTGGGACCTCCTTCAACAGTCATCGCTTTGAACAACTCCATGTACTGGCAAGAATTCGATGACGCCTGTCTATACGAGTGCCTGGATGGAAAAGACTGCCAGAGCTTCTTCTGCTGCTACGAGGAATGCAAAGGAGGGGCCTGGAGAAAGGGCAGAGTTCACATAGACATCTTGGAACTGGACGCGTACTCACGCGTCTTCTTTCCTACATCTTTTCTGTTGTTTAACATCGTCTACTGGGTAGGCTACCTCTATCTTTAGCAATCCACCTGTTTCCTTTTGGACTTGACTTGGGCAGGACAAGACTTTTTTTTTGCACCAAGCGACAGAACTTTATTAAGAACTTTGTTTCCGGCAAGTTGGAAAAAATAACACTTTGCCATAACAAAGTTACAAGCAGATACTTTTTAAGCCCTTAAAGCTTCGGAGTCCGGCTCTTTCTACACAGTCGGAAGTCCACAGGCTTTTTGTCTGGTAGCATTTTCCTGCCAGAATTCTTTGCCTTTGTTCTTCAGGTACCAAGGAAAAAAAAGTTCACTTATCACAGAAGCGTGATCTTTTGTTTTGTTTTGTTTTGTTTTGTTTTGTTTTGTGTTTTTACGAGAAAGTCGTAGTACAAGTGGATAAAGCTGCTCTGATGGAGGGGCTTGGAAAGCCTCGCACAGCATGACCCCATGACATCTGAACACCAAGCTGAAGACCAGTGATCAGTCAAAACCGGGTGCGGAGGAGCCTTCAGAGCCATCCACAGTGCCTTCTTCTGGATGGGGTAGCTATCTGCCTGAGATAGAGAGAGAGAGAGAGAGAGAAAAGAGAGAGAGAGCAGAATCCTTTTCAGAGACTTGTCCAGCTTCCGGTTTTGACTGAACGCTGATGTGGTCACTATGTGTGTTATTATTATTATTTTTTTTTTTTTTCAGCTTTCGTTTTTTTTGATGAAGTCATTTCTCTGAAGTTTGACGTCATTGCATGCTGTTTATGAATAATATTAAACTCCACTTTGAAACTTCACGCCAACTGTTAGTACGAGAAAGTAGCTTTTTATTGGAATATCATATTATAGGCTAATTGTTTAGGAATATTTATATTTAGGTAGAGATTTTTTTCTAACACAAATGAAATCAGAAGTTTCACTAAAACGTATTTAAATCTGTACATTTTGATTCACTGCAGTAGGAGTTGCATGTGTTCTAATAGCTCATATCATCCCTAATCCAGGAACTTGATATTAATAGAGGTGCAAATATTTAGGCCCTGATTTTAATTTGTGCGATTATCAAAAGATTCTTGATGCATCTCGATTTTAATTGAGGGAAGAATTATCTAATGTTGGATTTCTGATTGGAAGGTCATGAGTTCAAATCCCCAAAAAACCAAGCAACCGTTTCTGAGTTAAAATCTGCCACTTCGGCAAGGCCCTTTAATGTGACTTCAGTAAAAGTGTCCCTTTAAACCTCTCACTTTAAATAAAACACAAACGTTTTTGCTTTTAAATGTACTTAAGTATCCAAAATACTATGATTTATTATAACTATAATATTTCTATTATCATTTTAATCACAAGATTTTTCACTTAATCACCTCAGTTTCTGTGTAAAGACTCGAATGTGACTCTCAGCACACTGATCTATTAATAGAATGATATTAAAGACTCAAACACTGATTGATTTCTATTACAATCATCATGAACACAAAACCTTCTTTTCAACTACTTTAATAAAAACGTGTAAATGAGGTCACGTGTGTTGTGGTGAGTTCGAGTCTGGAGTTTCTTCATCATTTATTCCTCTGTAAATGTTCTGCTTGATGTTGAACTGATGCTGAACTGTATGTTGGTGATCAGTAGATACACCGAGCGCCGATCAGAACACGTGTAAAACAGAGCGTGCGCTCGATCCTGATTGGTGACTCGCTGTGTGTTTCACCAGTTACGTTTTTATCCTCATTAATAAAAATGAACGACTGACTGTTGAGTAAAAAGGAAGATATTTGACGTAGAAATATAGTGAAGTTAAAGTATAATCTCCAATAGAGATCCTTGTATACAGACTTCAGCGCTATTCAGAAGTTAATTATTGTGTTACGTACATTAGGGGCGGAGTTTGTTTTAAAAGAAGGCGTGTCTCAGTTACACATGATTTTTATATATTTAACTTCATATTCAAGCGTGTTAGTTTTTATCAATAAAACATTATAACGGGCTTCAAACAAAGTGCCGAGTCCACCGATCCTGGACACCAGGAACTTTCCACATACTAATATTAACGTACCATGATATGGCCCAAAAGTATTGGGACACCTGACTTTTCCAGCTATAATCTGTTTCTCCACCAAATTGTACAGAATGCGATAAAATTAAGTTTCAGCTTCAGCATAACAATGCTCCTGCGCACAAAGCCATCTCCGAAGATCTGCTTTCCATGTGTTGGAAGATGTAGAAGATCTCCTGCTATAAACTACAACCCAATTAAACATGAATGAATACGAACTTCTGACTACACCCCCGGCCTGCGAAATTTATTTGCGTTATATGAATGGTACTTTAATAGTATTTTTTTTAAGGGCTGATCGAGATGCATCTCTGAATTTTTTAATGCAAAAACAAGCAAAAATCTAATCTAAATTCCAAAAACAGACATTTTAACTGCAGAGGGTTCGGATCATGGTTTTTTTTGTTAATAATATTAATTTTGTGTTATCAGTTGGTCTTTACTGCAGACTGAATACATTTCTGTTATTCAATTTTTTTATTTGTAATTCTACCCCAAAAAAAAAAAAGAAAAGACCCCTGTAACCCTTCATCACCACTGTGTTAGATAGAACCAAATTTAATGTGTTTCAGTTGTGATACAGAGTTGCCTTAGGGTCATGGTCAGATGATCCATATTGTTATTCTGAAGACTTTATATAACATCTACTTTAAAACGGTTGTCAGAGCCAAAGGATTCACGCTGACAAAGCTGAGAATACACACATGAAGGCAATCTGAGTTTTATTATTATTATTATTATTATTATTATTATTATTATTATTATTAAGATTTTTTTGTATGTATTTTACACAATTTATAAAAACCCTATCATGGATTATAATTTAGCCATATTTGTTTGCAATGTTTAATAGCAATATTTAATTTATTTGTTTGTTTGTTTGTTTGTTTGCTTGTTTGTTTTAATTTGTTTATTTTAAACATCTCTTTTCATGTAATTATTTTTTATTAATTAATTATTTTTTTATTTAGTTAGTTAACTATTTGTTTTTTTGTTTATTCATTTGTTTGCTTTAATTTATTTATTTTAACAAATGCTTTGAATTTGATCTTTAATACTTTTGTATTCATTTCATTACATTTAGTACCTGATTAAGTACTTAATTTATTTTTATTTATTTATTTTTCATTTTTCAGTATTATTTTGTGTTTGTTTGGTTGGTTGGTTGGTGGTTGTTTTATTTATATATATATATAAAAATAATTATTACATCATAATCCGATGCCTATTCTGACATTCTCTTATCTCCAGTACGAGTGTTTTTTCTCCTTCTCCTTCTTGAGGTTAGTTTTGTCTTGTGCTCTCATTGTTGATGTTTTTCCTGATTTCCTGAAAAGTGCTGGCGAGCCGATCCTCCTCTTGTGTTTGGTCCATTCCCATATATTGAACTTTTTTGCGTTGTGATGGTGTTGAGGCGATACTTTGCGATTTCTAACCGTCTGATTAATAGTGTTTCGGAGGTCGTTCTCATAGATTTTGGTTTGTTTGTTCGTGTTGCTTTGTTTTTTTTGGTGCGTGATGATGAATAATTATTAGCTGTTGATTATCGGTGGTGCTAGCCCCCTCAGACTGATAGTGTTACTCTCTCTCTCTCTCTCTCTCTCTCTCTCTCTCTCTCCTCCTTTCTTCTCTCTCTCCGGAAGAGATTTCCTAACACACCCACGATGCTGGAAAAGCTTGGGTAAGTGAATTAAAGCCATATGTACTGCGTGGGTAGAAACTCAATCTAATAGTGCTGTTTATAATATACTGGGCCTTAGAATCAACCCATCCATCAAACCTGGGGAAATAATGGACAGAAAAAACGAACAACTAACCGCATTTGATCATCAACCCCCTGCAGACAAAAGTTCTGTACAGTAATATTTCACTCCTGAGACTTCATGATTTTTTATTTCTTTTCGAGTTTAACAGTAATGTATAACGTTTAGAGTCGTGTCCGAAGTTTTATTTCAGCTTGCGAATTTTAAACGCGTCCAACTTTTAGCTGGAAAATGATAAATGTGCGAAGGGACCCTTAATAACGCATCCATAAGCAGTGTTTATATATAAGTGATAATCCAGGTGTAGGTGGAAGTTGGTGCACAATGTTTAGCCTGAGGTAAAGTGGAGAGCATTAATTATTGTGTAAGGTCTCACACCTAGACGTGGATTATCACCTTATGCCATGGTCACTTCCCAGCATTGAGGAGTTCAAGCTGAACTGATCGAAATAGTGTTTCATTTTTCTTTATTTTATATACACCTTGTTACATCTACAATTGTATCACACCCAGAGATAAAATAGTGCTAGAAGATTACATTTATTTATTTGAATGATGATGTTGTGGAAATCCACCTTTTAAAATGAAATGAGATCAGTCCTGGTAAAAATGTAATACGCTTTATAGAAATTGCAATTTGAGGTAGCTGTGTATCTCATGTAAAATCTCAATGAACTACCAACCTCAACTTCCATCACACTTCCATCTTCCTCACACAGGTATAAATGTGTGCTGTCTGTTCTTCTTCTGGTGTTTACAGGCCAGAAGATAACAAGAGAAGATCCCATAAAAATGGCAACCAAAGTGATCTATATTTGCTATATATGCTTTTCCCATGGGTTAAACACAGGTCAAGGAGGACGAGTTACTGATAAGTATAACATATCGCAGCTGATCCTAAATTCTCCATATAAGTTCCACCACATGCCAAAGCTCAGTAAGGTCATTAGGAAATGTTTCTGATAGCTGGGCAGTGTTTAAGCATATATAAAGCATGACTTAATGCTTATGGATGTGTTATTATTATTTATTTAATTTTCAGCACTGGACAGCTCACACCTGTATGTTTTTTTTTTTTTTTTAACTAAGTGATAATTTTTCAGATGAAATCGCACTTTCCGTACAACGTATACACAAAAGTGAGAGCTCGCTGTGTTTAATTCGACTTTTTATTTTAAAAAAAACCTTACAGATCCTGAAGTATATGATCACATTTCAGTCAAAAATGCCAAAGAAACTACACTGATATTTCAGTAAAGAAATCACTGTTCACAGAAACGGCTGGAGGATAAAATAAAAGTTTAATCTCCTGTTTTTACATAAGGAATTCTGTAATAATGCTTGCTTTGTGATGTGTAATATCATTTGTTTTTACTTTATAATGTACAGAAGCCCCCAACTGCAAATTTTGACGTTACTCAATATTTGACAATAATATTTCTTTGCCATATTTAAAACACGATAATTCAATATATTATAATCATTTTTGCAAAATATCACATTGTTTTGAATGTGTAATTTATTAATTCTACTATTATGTCAATAGATCAGTAGTTCATTTGTTTCTTTAATGACTTTAATATTTTAATATTTTGCCATAATATCATAAAATTTGACCACATAACTCATTAACAAGTCAGTACCTTATTGTTTATGATTTATGACATCTCATAATTTAAATGAAAGATCTGGAAATGTTGTGGCTTTTTTGATGCAATATCTCATTATTTGAATAAATTATAGACATTTTTACTCAGTAAATTGGTAAAATATAAAAAAGGCTGATAATATTGTTTGTGAACTATTAAATAAAAAAAAAAATACTTGTATACATTATTTTCTCAAAATAACAGGTTCATACGTTTAACCCTAACCCTATTTTACCTATTGTACTTAATTATGAAATAAAAGACAGAATATAGTATAAAAATATTTATTTGGAATGAAAAATGTAAAAATTATAAGCAATAACAAAAAATACATGTGAAAAAAAAAAAAAAAAAAAAAATAAAAAAAAAATATATATATATATATATATATATATATATATATATATATATATATATATATATATATATATATATATATATAAACAGTTGTAATAATAATATAATATAACAGAATAATTATATTCAACACAAAACAAGAACTTTTAATATTATTATTATTATTATTATTATTATTATTATTATTATTATTATTAATATTATTGTTATAATGTTTTAGTGACCTACACTGTGTAAAGAGACTGGGATTAAATTCACAAGTAAAGTTGAAAGGAAATTAAGTCACGAGGAAAGTAGAGTAAAAATGATGAATAAAGTGGTGAGTAAAGTCTTGCAAGGGAAGTAAAGTTATCGAAGGAAATGTAAAGTGATGTAAAGTAGAATAAAGTCAGAAAAGAACTGAATTCATGGGGGGGGAGTAATCTGATTATACATGTTAGGCACAGAAGTTATGATAAGAATAAACTTCAGAGTGGAGAAAAATTACAAGTTACAAGTCGAGTAAAATGTTGAGCCAATTGAAAAAATGAGGGAGGTAACGTAACAAATACAATTAACAGGGAGTACAGTTATAATGGAGTACAGTAATGACGGGAGTACAGTTATGAGGGAGTACAGTAATAAGGGGAGTACAGTAATAATGGAGTACAGTTATGAGGGGAGTACAGTAATGAGGGGAGTACAGTAATGAGGGAGTACAGTAATAATGGAGTACAGTAATGAGGGAGTACAGTAATAATGGAGTACAGTAATGAGGGGAGTACAGTAATGACTGGAGTACAGTAATAAGAGGAGTACAGTAATGAGGGAGTACAGTAATAAGGAGTACAGTAATGAGGGAGTACAGTTATGAGGGGAGTACAGTAATAATGGAGTACAGTAATAATGGAGTACAGTAATGAGGGGAGTACAGTAATAAGGGGAGTACAGTAATGAGGGGAGTACAGTTATAAGGGGAGTACAGTAATAATGGAGTACAGTAATGAGGGGATTACAGTAATGAGGGGAGTACAGTTATGAGGGGAGTACAGTAATGAGGGGAGTACAGTTATAAGGGGAGTACAGTAATAATGGAGTACAGTAATGAGGGGATTACAGTAATGAGGGGAGTACAGTTATGAGGGAGTACAGTAATAATGGAGTACAGTAATGAGGGAGTACAGTAATATTGGAGTACAGTAATAAGGGGAGAACAGTAATAATGGAGTACAGTAATGAGGGGAGTACAGTAATATTGGAGTACAGTAATAAGGGGAGAACAGTAATAATGGAGTACAGTAATGAGAGAGTACAGTAATAATGGAGTACAGTAATAATGGAGTACAGTAATGAGGGGAGTACAGTAATGAGGGAGTACAGTAATAAGGGAGTACAGTAATGAGGGAGTACAGTAATAATGGAGTACAGTAATGAGGGAGTACAGTAATGAGGGAGTACAGTAATGAGGGAGTACAGTAATAATGAGTACAGTAATAATGAGTACAGTAATGAGGAGTACAGTAATGAGGGAGTACTGTAATGAGGGGAGTACAGTAATGAGGGGAGTACAGTAATAATGGAGTACAGTAATGAGGGAGTACAGTAATGAGGGAGTACAGTAATGAGGGGAGTACAGTAATAATGGAGTACAGTTATGAGGGGAGTACAGTAATAATGGAGTACAGTAATGAGGGGAGTACAGTAATGAGGGGAGCACAGTTATAATGGAGTACAGTAATGAGGGGAGTACAGTAATAATGGAGTACAGTGATGAGGGGAGTACAGTTTTAATGAGAGTACAGTAATAATGGAGTACAGTAATGAGGGGAGTACAGTTATAATGCAAGTATGAAAATATATGGGGAGTATAGTAATGAGAGGAGTACAGTAATGAGGGAGTACAGTAATAATGGAGTACAGTAATAATGGAGTACAGTTATGAGGGGAGTACAGTAATGAGGGAGTACAGTAATAATGGAGTACAGTAATGAGGGGTGTACAGTAATGAGAGGAGTACAGTAATGAGGGAGTACAGTAATGAGGGGTGTACAGTAATGAGGGAGTACAGTAATAATGGAGTACAGTAATGAGGGGTGTACAGTAATGAGAGGAGTACAGTAATGAGGGAGTACAGTAATGAGGGAGTACAGTAATGAGGGGTGTACAGTAATGAGGGAGTACAGTAATAATGGAGTACAGTAATGAGGGGAGTACAGTAATGAGGGGTGTACAGTAATGAGCACAGAACAGTAATGAGGGGAGTACAGTAATAATCGAGTACAGTAATAATGGAGTACAGTAATGAGGGAGTACAGTAATGAGTACAGTAATAATAGAGTACAGTAATAATGGAGTACAGTAATGAGGGAGTACAGTAATGAGGGGGGTACAGTAATGAGGGGAGTACAGTAATAATAGAGTACAGTAATAATAGAGTACAGTAATGAGGGGTGTACAGTAATGAGGGGAGTACAGTAATAATCGAGTACAGTAAGGAGGGGAGTACAGTAATGAGGGGAGTACAGTAATAATCGAGTACAGTAATGAGTACAGTAATGAGTACAGTAATAATGGAGTACAGTAATGAGGGAGTACAGTAATAATGGAGTACAGTAATGAGGGTGTACAGTAATGAGCACAGAACAGTAATGAGGGGAGTACAGTAATAATGGAGTACAGTAATGACTGGAGTACAGTAATGGGGAGTACAGTAATGGGGGAGTACAGTAATGAGGGGAGTACAGTAATGGAGTACAGTAATGAGGGAGTACAGTAATGGGGAGTACAGTAATGGGGGAGTACAGTAATGGGGAGTACAGTAATGGGGGAGTACAGTAATAATGGAGTACAGTAATGAGGGAGTACAGTAATGAGGGGTGTACAGTAATGAGCACAGAACAGTAATGATGGAGTACAGTAATGAGGGGAGTACAGTAATGGGGGAGTACAGTAATGAGGGGAGTACAGTAATGGGGGAGTACAGTAATGAGGGATTACAGTAATGAGGGGTGTACAGTAATGAGCACAGAACAGTAATGAGGGGAGTAAAAATGATAAGTAAAGTATAATTGACCAGTAAAGTAACCAATAGACGACAGTGTGGTGAAAATGAAATTAAAGCTACAGTTATAAGGAATGGTTGTCAAGGTAACAGTGTGAAAAATGTGAGTTAAATTATAAAAGTGTTCACTCTACACCTAAACACACTGCCCAGACCATGCCTCCGTGCCGAGTCAGTACCCCAGCTCCAACAAAACATCATGTATATCTTAAAATAATACATTGTTCATTTATTATTTATTATTATTTATTTATTTGTATTTATTAGTTTCAGCGTGTGGTTCGGGGCTTCTGTACAAACCATCTATAAACTCTGTATTGACGTGTGGATGTGAGATGAGAAGTCATCCTTCTGTTTTATCGCTGAAGATCAGGAAATGATATCCGTTTTAATTATTTCCCAAACACCTTTTACACACTCACACACAGTACACAGCTTTGTGTTAATAAGGACCCTGTGTGTATTTGCAAGTGTGTGTTAGCGGTTTGTGAGTGCAGTGTTGCAGTTCGTCTCTCTCGGCGATGTGTCCGTGATTTCGGAGTGATAACCACAAGGGGGCGTGTCCACGAGGTTCTGGGCCTCACGTTAAAACCCATTTCTATTTCTTGTGCTATTTTCATACATGTCGTTCTTTTTTATATCTCAGATGTACAGTGCAGAGTTCTATCCGATGTGAAATAAAGGTTTGTTTTACTTTTAATTCCGTCTCATTTCTGTGCATTACTGAAGTCCGATCCGATCCAATCTTTTTTTTCAACGCAAGCATTCTCATCTTACCTGAACTGCATTCCAGGTGGGGAATAAACCACTGGAGGTCCTCCTCAAGAACCTGGTACCTGTTTCATACTTAGGATGTCAAAAGTATTTGGACACCTGGCTTTTCTACCCATATGTGGTTCTTTCACCAAAAAGAAAAGTGTATGAGATTTTCTCCTTTACTTCCACTAGGAGACACAAACCTGTTCCACAAAAAGCACAAATCCAGCTCCATGAAGATCTGCTTTCAATGGATTGGAGTAGAAGATCTCCTACTATGAAGCTCCAAACCTTTTAAATAATGAATGTGGACACTGACTGCACCCCAGGCCTCCTCACCTCACCTACATCACCTTTGTGGCTAAATGAACCTCCACAAAATCTAGTGGAACATCTTCACAGAAAAGTAGAGGTTCTTAAAAGTGGGAATTATTAGTGGACATTATTGTGGTTTGAAGTGGAAGCTTAGTGGATAAAGCATCTCATTTTGGATCCAAAGGTCATGAGTTCAAATCCCAGCCATGCCAAGCTGCCACTCTTGGGCCCCCTGAGCAAGACCTGGGAGTTATTTTAGACAGCAACTTGTCTTTCAAAAATCATATCAACCAAGTTACAAAAACAGCCTTCTTTCATCTGAGAAATATTTCTAAGTTAAGAAACATGTTGTCTATATCTGATGCAGAGAAGCTCGTCCATGCGTTCATGACCTCCAGAATAGACTACTGTAATGCATTACTAGGTGGATGTCCTGCATCATTAATAAACAAGCTTCAGTTAGTTCAGAATGCAGCAGCCAGAGTTCTCACAAGGTCTAGAAAATATGATCACATAACCCCGATCTTATCGTCCCTACATTGGCTTCCTGTTAAGTTTCGAATAGACTACAAACTACTGCTACTCACTTATAAAGCACTAAATGGTTTGGCTCCTATGTATCTCTCCAGTCTTTTAACACGCTACAATCCGTCACGCTCCCTGAGATCTCAAAACTCAAAAGCTGATTTGAGACAATGTCTGTTGTGAAACGCGCTATAGAAATAAACTTGACTTGACTTGACTTGACCCTTAACTCATAGCTGCTCAGGTATATGAATGAGATTAATGTAAGTTGCTCTAGACAAGGGTGAGTGCCAAATAAAGTAAATGTATAACAACAAATGAGAAGTAAATGTGGAATGAGATGCTCAAATAAAAATGTATAGTTTTGGTAGAGATTCAGTTGGAAGAAGGAAGTCATCATTATCCAAGCTTTTTCTTTTATTAAGGCAAATGTCATGTGATTAGACGGAGGCCAAGAGTCATCCAGATGGAAATGTCAGGCACATCATTATTTCACCTTTCAGCTAACGTCTGTGATTCATCTTCTTCTTCTTTTTTTCATCCATGACACTCCTTAAAGCTAATAAGTATAATAAGCCGATTTCCAGAGAAGCGGATCAGCTGCTTTCGCCCAATCATTTTCCAGGATGTTCCACTATTTGTTTGTGCTGAAACAGCGCTCAGCCTCATTTTACTGTTTTTCTCACGTTATTGTTCTCATCACGTTTATTCTGATCTCCTCGAGGACGTCTGGTTTCATGCTCTGGAAACGAGAAGGCGAGAGTTTTGGATAGTCGCATATGTTTCAGGACACCTGGAGGAAAGAAATAAGCAGGATGATAAGTGGGCGGAGTCACACAAATGTATGATATGTTTATTTAATTTCTGATATTTGAAAGCAAGAAGAGTCAGAGAACAATCCAAAAAAATCTACTCTCTCTCTCTCTCTCTATCTCTCTCTCTCTCTCTCTCTCTTAAGATTCCAAGGTTGAGAACGTTTTATTGACATGGGTTTAAAAAAAAAAACTAAATTACTAATAAAATAAAAATAAAATATGTATATATAAAATAATAGTTACAATAAATAAGCATTTTTAATAAAAATAGTAAATAAATATGTGATATATAAAGTGTAGGGTGTGTGTGTGTGTGTGTGTGTGTGTGTGTGTGTGTGCACTAAATGACTTGACCTCTCTTTCTACCTCTCTCATACTCTCTTCTTCATCTCTCTGTTGCTCTCTTTTACTTTTTCTTTTACACTCTCTCTCTCTCTCTCTCTCTCTCTCTCTCTCTCTCTCTCTCTCTTTCAGTTTTCAGATTTGAAAGTTGATTTATTGGTATGTCAGATGTGGACGTTTGTCTCCCCAAAGCTCAGCTACAGACTCGTATAACAAACAAGCAAATAACTACAGAGTTCAAACTAAATACAGTGTGAAAACATGGGGTGGAAGAACAGAATAAATAATAAAATCTAATTATTTTTTTTTTATAAATTCAATAATTAAATAAATAATAAAATCACCATTTAATAAATAATAAACACAATATCAGTATATACACACAGTGGATATAAAATCTCAACACACCCTTATGCAATAAGGTTTTTAAAATGCTAAATTAATCTTTAATGTGATTTTTCAACAAAAACTTTGAGAAATTTTTAAAGAATGAAGTCAAGTTTATTTCTATAGCGCTTTTCACAACAGACATTGTCTCAAAGCAGCTTTACAGAAATCAACAGTTAAGGTGGATGGTGTGTATTTATCCCTGATGATCAGCCGTGGAGACTGTGGCAAGGAAAAACTCCCCTAGATGTAATGGGGAAGAAACCTTGAGAGGAACCAGACTCAAAAGGGGAACTCATCCTTATTTGGGTGACATCAAGAGTTTGATCATAAATCTTTCAACAATACAGAACACTGGAGAGTGAGAACTAACATGAGCACTGGAGTATAAGATCAACAGTCTTTGGTGTAAAAGTAGGAGCTACTGAGCTCAACATTTGTGATCACCACAGATCCACTATGAGCTTCTCCATGCCAGAGCCTTTAAACACTCCAGGAAGTCCAATGTCAAACTCCACACATGTAGCGGGATCCAATTGGCACTGGTACGTCTCTAGATGGTTCAGGATGTTTGCGAGTTCTGCATCTACTTCTTCAAAGGTCCATAATCTTCATGAGGTGGGACGTGACTGGAGCTGGAGCAAACTCAGGAAGCCTCGGGATGGGGAGAGAAAGAGAAGCAGTGGAGAGGAATTAGCGTAGCTGCTGTTCATGATATTAACAGCACAAGTTGATAATGTGCATGTGATCAGATCAAATAAACTGTGAAGCTCAGTGTGGCTCCCAACCGAGACAACCTGTAGGAGGAGGTGTGGGTTTGGTCACACAGGAGACGTGGAATGATTCCTGTAAATGCGAACGTAACTCGACTAATGACATCATGATTTTTTCACAGCATGTGTACCAGGAATTCTCTCTGATTAAACTTTTCACCACGCGGCAGAAAGACGCTTTTGCTTGGACATCTGATGAATAACGTAAATTGAAAGAACTCCCAAGTGCATGTGTTTTTCGTGTGCGTTGGTAATAACAAATGATGAACGACAGCAAATGCGCCAGGGTTCGAACGATTCAATCGATTTCGTGTTGTATGTTCAGTAGACAACATGCACTAGGATTGCGAAATGAAAATAAACTAACCTAATATGAACCATTTTTGTGATAGTGAGGGTCCGGCCCAACACAGACAGCAGGAGTGGGAGAAAAGGAGTCGATATGTTGCCAGAAAAAGACAAAACATACAAAATATTTAGTTTCCATGTACATTTTTTTCTTTATTTTGACCTGGGGGTGCACAAATTTTTGCACACCATGTTGGCCAGGCTCTCTGACGATTCTGTTAAAAGCTCTGTGTTTAATATTGCTCTTTACTCAGACCTTCAGAAAGAAGAACTGGCTTTGCTTTTAGCTCGAACAGAGGCTTCAGACGGTTTATACCCCAGTGGCAGCGTAACACTTTGTCATCTAAACTTCCACTGAACCGTAAAAAGATGAAGGCCAAATGACCCCACACACACACACACACACACACACAAAGGACGAGGAACTGCAATAAAAGTCACCTCGGCACAAAAGGAATTCATTGTACATCTAAGTAAACACCCAAAAGCTTAAAAAAAGGTCATAGTACAGAAAAAGGACCTGAAACTAAAGAACTACATAAAGGTATTGATTTAGAACCATGTCTTCTACAAACGCTGGCAGAGACTCTCCTGCTCCTACTGGAGTAAAAAAAAAAACTTCAGGCCAACGATCTCTCAGGTTTAAATGCCGCCATATTTTATTGCAATATATAACAGCTAGCATAAGCCAAGAATACAAATAACATGACTAGCTGAAATAGCTGACCTCTTGGCTTACCACAGAATTACCTCAGAATTACATCAGAATTACCTCAGACGCTGCTGGGAACACCTGAGAAGCATGGTGCTGGTAGCTTCATGTGTTAGAGACACTGTTCTACAGCTGGAATGAAAAGTTATTGATGAATAAAGCCAAAGAAGAAAAATGACAAACTTGATGCTGGCGCAGATCTTCACGATTCAACATCAGCATCTTCTTCTTTCGGCTTCTTCCATTAGGGGTCTCACAGCAGATCATCCGTCTCCATACCGTCCTCTACATCTGCCTCTTTCAAACCAACTACCTGCATGTCTTCCCTCACCACATCCATAAACCTCCTCCTTGGTCTTCCTCTTTTCCTCCTTCCTGGTGTCTCCATTAATGTTCTCTTCCTTCAGAATCTCCCCTACGCCGTTTCTCCTTCCATCCACACCATGATAGAACAGTTTAAACCCTCTGCGGTCTCTGTAGGCGTCTTCCTCCTCTCCTTCTCCTCCTTTGGCTTTGGTTTGCCTCTTTATTATATTCTATATAATTATTACATTCCACTTTTTTTTCTACATTTCAAATAGATTTAATCCTTTTTAAATCTTCTATGTATTATTGCATAAAAACATAAAAGCTAAAAGGTCAATAAATTGTTTTGTAGTTCGGTGAATACTGAATATATTGGTTATGTGTTCCAGATGTTTGTTGCATCATAAAATCGAATTTTAACCACAACTCAGGGCAAAACATATAGATTTAAACACAAGCTTTCCTGTAGAATAAAACTGAGATTGACAAAAAAGCAGCAGGCGACAAAAGAAAAGAGAAACGGCTCGGGCTGTTTGATTGGCTGGTTCTTTTCCACTTCTATAATTACAGCTGCAGTGGTTGGGAGGTCCTGGGGGGATTTTTTTCCAGAGGCTGCATAATGCTTGGAATGGAAATGTTGTTGGTTATACGTTTTAATACGAGGTAATTATAATAATAATTATAGAACTGTTCAAATAAACAAAACCACAATTTTTATTCAGAGAAATATTGAAGAGCTTCTTGAGGATTATCTCCTTTAATAAACATGTAAATGAATTTCTCCTTGTAGAATAATGAGAAAAAACAGCGATCAGGAAATACAGAAAATTGAACATAGGATTTTTGGTAAACTTATGTGTAACTGTTGTTCATTACAGATAAAAATGTTGTGAATTCTCAGTCATGTGTTCAGGACACTTGTACAGTTGAACCCTGTAAAGCATGTAATCATGAAGCAGACTTTGTGCAGGTTTATTGTCATGCTAGAACAGGTTTTGGGTCTCCTGGTTCAAGTGAAGAGAAAAGTTCATACTCCTGCATCCAAAGACATCCTGTGCAATTACGTGCCTCCAACTTGGGGGTGCACACACTTTTGGCAATATGGTGTATCAGTATAAGTAAATCAAGCATCAAACTGTATACATATACACACATGATTATATTTAGTGAAATTATTTTAACAAGAAGTCTGACTGAAGAATCTGATATAAAGCAAACACACACACACACACACACACACACACACACACACACACACACACACACACACACACACACAATTTATATCAATAACCTACAAGCACACCAATAATGTACAGCAAAACCTACAAACACACACACACACACACACACACACACACACACACACACACACACACACACACACTCACACACACACACACGATTTACATCAATAACCTACAAGTACACCAATAATGTACAGCAAAACACACACACACACACACACACACACACACACACACACACACACACACACACAATTTATATCAATAACCTACAAGCACACCAATAATGTACAGCAAAACCTACAACACACACACACACACACACACACACACACACACACACACACACACACACACCAAACATGTACATCAAGAACCTACACACACACACACACACACACACACACACGATTTACATCAATAACCTACAAGTACACCAATAATGTACAGCAAAACCTACAAACACACACACACACACACACACACAAACATGTACATCAAAACCTACACACACACAACACACACACACACACACACACACACACACCAAAATGTGCATCAAGAACCTACACACACACACACACACACACACACACACACACACACACACACACACGCACACAGTCACCAAAATGTGCATCAAGAACCTACACACACCCCAACAATGTACATCAAAACCTACACACACACACACACACACACACACACACACACACACACACACACACAAAATGTACATCAAGAACCTACACACACACACACACACACACACACACACACACACCAAATATTTACATCAAAACCCTACAAACCTATACACACACACACACACACACACACACACACACACACACACACACGCACACACAAAAATACATCAAAACCTACACACCCCAACAATGTACATCAAGAACCTACACACACACACACACACACACACAGAAATGTACATAAAAAATCTGCACACATACAAAAAATTACATCAAATATACACACACTAAAAAAAAAATGTCCATTAAACATCAACACACACACACACACACACACACACACACACACACAAAAAATTTACATCAAACATACACACACACACGCACAAAATGTACATCAAAAATCCACACACAACAAATTTGATTATAAGTGAATGGCCATCGTTAAAATGCTACAGAAATTCAAGAAATTGAAGTTGCAGGGGGGTAAAGAGAGAGAGAGAGAGAGTGTGTGTGTGTGTGTGTGTGTGTGTGTGTGTGTGTGTGTGTGTGTGGTCAGCCACAATGCTGATACATTTGCAAATGCACCGTGTGGTGTAAATGTCCGTGATGGAGGTAACGGAAATCCCCATGATCTTCACAGCCATCTTCACTATCCATTACAGAGTCTTTCAAAAAGGGTTTCAGCTTTATGTCTGAAAGATCCAGGTGTAATTAATAGGTTACTGATCTTCTGATTCTATCGACAAGTCCGGTAGTTGAGGAGGTGTGATGAGGTTGATGATGTGTGATGTTTGTGTCTAAATGGCAGGTCTGGTGTCCAGAGATTGAGATCCTTACTGGTTGTCAATCCAATCAGATTTGCCAAGATTAAGCTCCTGAGGATTGATTTTCCTTCAGGGACATCTGAAAGTCAGGCTGATGTCTTGAAGGAGTCTTTGCGAGGTGGATAAAAGAAAAGTGAAGTGAAGCTGGGTGTCATCATTGTACACTTGATGGAATAAGCCAAGGGATCTGAGCACTGAGCACAGGGATTTAGTATACAGAAGGAACAAGAGGGGGCTGAGTACTGATCCCTGAGGGACTTTACAGGAAGGCTGTGGCAGAGAAGGATCTGAAGCATTCCAAGTTATATAGATGTATTCTATATGAATGGTAAGACAGAGTGTGGTTCATAATCTCCAAATCAATAGTAAAAATAGAATCTGGCCATTCATATGGTCAAGAAGTGATCAGAGATTATAGAGGACAGGAACAGAAGGTTTCTTTTTGGGTTTGTGGAACGCATTGGAACCAGAATGTCCAGAAATGCAGGAGGTCATTCGGTTTCTGATATGAAAAGAGCTACAGTATATGAGAATGCTCTGTAGTTAGAAGGTTCAGTGTAGGGTGCCCAATGGCTTGAAGGCCACGATCCACACCACAACCAAATATGAACAAATCAGGCAAGTGGTTTTTAATAGTGATGGCTATGGGATAATGCAATAAAAGTTTGGGGATCAGGAAAAACTTCAACGCTCTCAACTCACACCTGAAACTCCAGCCAATCGTAGCCAGCTACCAAATGAGGATGGCTTCTCCCTCTAAGTCTGGATTCTCTCAAGGTTTCTTCCTCATAACATCTAAGGGAGTTTCTCCTTGCCACAGTCACCATGGGATAAATATACATTGTTTACCTTCACTCTTGAATTCTGTAAAGCTGCTTTGTGACAATCTCTGTTGTGAAAAGCGCCATAGAAATAAACTTGACTTGACTTGAATATTTACACCTGAACCTCTAGCAGCCAATTACAATACACTATTTCTATATTTCTATTTCAATACACTATTATCTTCTCATCCCTACACTGTCTACCTGCTAAGTTTTTAATTGACTACAAACTACTGCTTCTTACTTATAAAAGACTAAATGGTTTCCCCATGTCTCTAGTCTTCTAACACGCTACAATCCGTCACGCTCCCTGAGATCTCAAAACTCTGGACTTCTAGTAGTTCCTAGAATAGCAAAGTCCACTAAAGGTGGTAGAACATTCTCACATTTAGCTCCTAAACCTTGGAATAGTCTTCCTGACAGTGTTCAGGGCTCAGACACACATCACATCAGAACCTTGTGCTCCAGAACATCTGATCACATGCACATTATCAACTTGTGCTTGTTAATAGCATGAACAGCAGCTACGCTAATTCCTCTCCACTGCTTCTCTTTCTCTCCCCATCCCGAGGCATCCTGAGGTTGCTCCATCTCCAGTCGCGTCCCACCTCATAACTATTGTGTACCTTTAAAGAAGTAGACGCCTCCAAACATCCCGAACCATCTAGAGACGTACCAGCACCATTTGGATCCCACTTAATGTGCCGTTTGTACACTGGACCTCTTAAGTGTTTAAAGGCTCTGGCATGAAGAAGCTGGTGTTGGATTTGTGATGATCAAAATTTTTAGCTATTTTATGAGTTGCTCAGTAGATCCTAGTTTTATCATCACAAATGACTGTAGAAGACTGTAGAAAGAACATCAGTCATAATCACACATTCCAGTGCTCATTTTACTTCTCACTCTCCAGTGTTTTGTTTAAAAACTATAAGCACACTCTTGATGTCACCTAAATGAGGATGGGTTCATTTTGAGTCTGGTTCCTCTCAAGGTTTCTTCCTCATAACATCTAAGGGAGTTTTTCCTTCACCACAGTCTCCATGCTGCTCATCAGGGATAAACACACATCATTCACCTTCACTGTTAAATTCTGTAAAGCTGCTTTGAGACAATGTCTGTTGTGAAAAGCGCCTGAACCTCTAGCGGCTGGAACCCTGAGCAAGGCCCTTAACACTCAACTGCTGAGTGAGAATAAGATAAATCTGTCGCTCTGTATACGGGCATCTGCAGAATGCTATGTGTATGTCCCTAAGGCTATTGTTTTACAGTGTTTGAGGAAAAAAAGTGAATGAAGTTATTAGATTAGATTAGATTAGATTAGATTAGATTAGATTAGATTAGATTAGATCAGATCAGATCAGATTAGATTGGATTAAACATTATTGTCACTGTGCAAAGTACAAGTACAGGGCCAATGAAATGCAGCTATAGTCAAGTCAAGTCAAGTTTATTTCTATAGCGCTTTTTACAACAGACATTTTCTCAAAGCAGCTTTACAGAAATCACCAGTGAAGGTGAATGGTGTGTATTTATCCCTGATGAGCAGCCATGGCGACTGTGGCAAGGAAAAACTCCCTTAGATGTAATGGGGAAGAAACCTTAAGAGGAACCAGACTCAAAAGGGGAAACCATCCTCATTTGGGTGACATCAAGAGTTTGATCATAAACCTTTCAACAATACAGAACACTGGAGAGTGAGAACTAACATGAGCACTGGAGTATAAGATTAGAAGTAAATGTTCTTTCAACAGTCTTTGGTATAAAAGTAGGAGCTACTGAGCTCAACATTTGTGATCATCACAGATCCAGCACCAGCCTTTCCATGCCAGAGCCCCCAAACACTTCAGGAAGTCCAATGCCAACTCCACACATGTAGTGGGATTCAATTGGCACTGGTACGTCTCTAGATGGTTCAGGATGTTTGCGAGTTTGGCAGCTACTTCTTTAAAGTCCATAATCTTCATGAGGTGGGACGTGACTGGAGCTGGAGCAAACTCAGGATGCCTCGGGATGGGGAGAGAAAGAGAAGCAGTTTTAATCTGCACTTAAACTGGGAGAGTGTGTCTGAGCCCCGAACACTGTCAGGAAGACTATTCCAGAGTTTAGGAGCTAAATGCAAAAATGCTCTACCACCTTCAGTGGACTTTGCTATTCTAGGAACTACTAGAAGCCCAGAGTTTTGAGATCTCAGGGAGCGTTACGGATTGTAGCGTGTTAAAAGACTGGAGAGATACATGGCGGCCAATCCATTTAGTGCTTTATAAGTGAGTAGCAGTAGTTTGTAGTCTATTCGAAACTTAACAGGAAGCCAATGTAGGGACGATAAGATCGGGGTTATGTGATCATATTTTCTTGACCTTGTGAGAACTCTGACTGCTGCATTCTGGACTAACTGAAGCTTGTTTATTAATGACGCAGGACATCCACCTAGTAATGCATTACAGTAGTCTATTCTGGAGGTCATGAACGCATGGATGAGCTTCTCTGCATCAGATATAGACAACATATTTTTTAGCTTAGAAATATTTCTAAGGTGAAAGAAGGCTGTTTTTGTAACTTGGTTGATGTGATTTTTAAAAGATAAGTTGCTGTCTAAAATAACTCCCAGGTCTTTTACTGTTGAACTAGTGGTTACAGAACATCCTTCTAAATGCAGGTTGAGATGCTGGAGCTTCTGTATACTGTTTTTTGGGCCGATGAGCAAAATCTCTGTCTTATCAGAATTTAAAAGTAGAAAGTTATGGGTCATCCAATCTCTTATTTCCTTAACACACTCAGTTATCCGGGTTAATTGAGTGTATCGCCTGGTTTAGATGAGATATATAGCTGAGTATCATCAGCATAACAATGGAAGCTAATTCCATGCCTTCTAATTATATTTCCTAAGGGAAGCATGTATATTGTAAAGAGCAGGGGTCCTAGAACTGAACCTTGTGGCACGCCATAGTTCACTAGCATTAGCCTGGATAGCTCTCCATTTAAATCTACGAAATGGTAACGATCAGACAGGTAGGATTTAAACCAGCTTAATGCCTGTCCCTGAATGCCAATGTAATTCTGTAAGCGATCTAGGAGAAGATCATGATCTATAGTGTCGAACACAGCACTAAGATCTAGTAAAACTAACAGCGAGATGAAGCCTTGGTCTGAAGATAAAAACAGGTCATTAGTAATAGAAATAAATAAGTATATACAGTATACACATATGTACAGTATATAAACGTATTATTGGAGTGCAAAGGCACAATATATATATATATATATATATATATATATATATATATAAAATACAGTATAAGGTGCAAATGTAAAAATAAACACACAAAAGTATTATTTGAAAAGTGATAAGCAGTAAGGAAGTGTGCAAAATAATTAGCATAATGCTGGTCATCAAGCTAATGCTAACAGTCAACAGTCACGTTTTCCTGACTGAGTTTCCTGAGAGCACGGCTCTACGTCTTACAGAGAACCGGAGAATGAAATATTGATTCAAACATCTTCAGGTTGATTTGATAAACGACAGCAGATCAACATTGAAGTGTAAAACTCTGACAGCTGTGACAGCAGCGTAGCGTCAGACCCCGCGTTTACGCCAGGTCTGATAACGTTATCGTCTCTATAGCAACGCGCGAACTCGTACCGTGGACCTTCGGGGGAAAAGGAACGGAAATAAAGTACGAATAATCCGTTGAAATCATTTAACGCTGGAATTACATGGATGTGTTTGAGCCCTCGGGTGAAGAGAGCGCGAGCAAGATTTCCCCCACAGCCCTGATTCATTTACGCGTCTTATTAAATTGCTGTAATTTCGCAAGGTGTTGAATTAGCAAGAGCAGCATTAGCGTAATTGTTATTTACCCCTCTGTAATGCCAGTGAGTCACGCAGACGCTCTAATCAGCGCTAGGCATCAGCGCCTCGTTAGCAGATTAGCTCAGCGCCGAAACAACGGAATGTTACAGCAGAGTGAATGTGATGGAGGAGATTTTTTTGGTTTGTCTTTGTATATTCTTTTAGTTCGGTGTGTGTGTGTGTGTGTGTGTGTGTGTGTGTGTGTGCAATGGAGGGCTATCAAGGTCTAAATCCAATCAGAATCACTGACTTATGTTTTAATATATTTTTGTCCATAAATGCGTATTAAATTATTCCCAATTGTTCATTTTTATTTCATAGCGTTTCTCTCAGGTGCACTACTTCCTGTATGGCAGTTTTAGCCAATCAGATTTCAGCATCACATCCCGTGTTACCAGGGTTGAAGAAATGTGCCTTAAGCAGGTGCAACATCACTGAAGGTCTCGAAATGAAACGTACCCCCTGCCATTGTGTGTCTGTATATATGTATCCACACCATACAACCTTCTCTCTCTCTGATTTTCCTCGTTCATCAGCTGCTCAAAATACTCCCTCCATCTTCTCAACGCACTCTCCTCACTAGTCAACACATTTCCATCTCCATCCTTTACTGCTCTAACTTGCAGCACATCCTTCCCAGCTCGGTTCCTCTGCCTGGCCAATCGCTACAAATCCTTTTCTTCTTCCTTAGTGTCCTCATATGCCTTTTCCTTGGCTTTCACCACATCCCTCTTTACCTGCTGCCGCATCTCCTTGTTCTCCTGCCTACTTTTCTCATCACTCTGCCGATCCTAATTCTGTTTTGCAAGCCGTTTTCTTAATCTATATACGTAAAGAAGTGTCTCATCCTGTCACGACGTTAGGACCTCCTGCTCTGGGACACGTGAGAACACCTCACGCCTATCAGTGCGTCTGATCATTTGTGACCACGCACTGGGTAACGACAGATGACGGAAATGAGAGCGATACGACCTCACGGCCTAATTGGATTTCTTATCAGGATATAACGTATACAAAGAAACAATGCTGTATTGTGGAGGTTTGGAGTTATTATTCCGATCAACGTGAATATTTCACTCACATATCTGATTTCACACACAGGTCGTGACGTGACCGCAAACAACACGCTGCTGCTTTTCCTATTCATTTATACACAATACATCACTTTACTTTCACTTGCTTTTGTTTTTTTCACACACAGGAGGTAACACATGGGAGAGGGTTTTATGGGGTTTGACAAACAAGCACATGTTCCTTTTGTTTCTGTGCAACAAATTCAGTCATGAAACGTTCTGAAGATCAAACAAATCTATAAATGTCCAGATGTTCCACTTTATTGCCAGTGAAAACTCCTTACTCAGCATGAAGAACAGCTTTACACACTCTGACACTTCTCCAGACATTCAGCTCAAATACTTTGCTGTGCCTCTCCAAAGATGTTCTTCAGTAGTTGGAGGTTCATCTCAGAGCAGTTCAGTAGGATTGTTTTATGCAGTGCAGTGACCGGGCAGGTGGTTCCATGATAGATATCACTCCAGACGTCTGTTTACTCTCTGAATAACACGTACAGAGTTTAGAGGTATCCGTCCAGACGGAACTGCATGGTGATGAAATATGGAATGGTTGCCATGTTGGTTCTTTTTACCTTCCCGGAATAAGTCTCCAACCTTCTTTGCTCCAAAACAACCCCTTAGAGAAGAAAATTATAAAACAGGTAAAGCTCATTATTTGGTATTGTAATTAGTATTAATTTTAGTGTATATACATATACATTTATTACATTTGTAAAATTCCGGAAACAAAATGAAATACTACAAAAACATCCTTGTAATAAAACTATTTAAATAACTATTTAAAAATAATTTTTAGTTTTACTATAAATCAGTGTTGAACAATAATGAAGTAAATATAATTCATTACTGTACTTAAGTAGCTTTTTCGTGTATTTGTACTTTACTGTATTATTTCTATTTGGGGAGATTTTAACTGTAACTTCACTATATTTTAAAGTCAAATATCTTTTTTAAACAAACAACAATTTGCTAAATCACTCGTTCCTTTTTATTTATTAATAGATAGTGGTGAGACCTGAGATGTTGTATGGATTAGAGACAGTGGCATTGAGTAAAAGACAGGAGGTGGAGCAGGAGGTAGCAGAGCTGAAGATGTTGAGGTTTTCGTTGGGAGTGACGACGATGGACAGGATTAGAAATGAGTTTATTAGAGGAGCCCAATTCAGAAAAAAGAGGAAAGAAGGAGGAAAAGGTGCATAAGATAAAGTTGTGTATGAAGCTCTATCACTCATCTCGTTATGAGGACAGTAAAGACTAATGCGTTTAATTAAAATTCTTCTGGAATGCTGTGCTTTTACACATCAAGCAACAATATTTATTTTAGCTGAATAACATCAGTATGTAGATTATCATAATATGTGTAGCATCAAAACAATTCCAATTTCTTTTATTTGTGATTTTCTGTGATTGTACTGAGAAGATCCTGAGCTGAGGTCAGTGAGGAGAAGCTCCAGTGCTGCTTAAAGGCTCATATAATAAGTCATATATAATAAGGATATTAATGTTGTATGTATCTTATGGCTCTAAGTACACAATGAGTTTATGTTTTGTGGTTCTGAGAGATAAATGGTGCACAATGATGTGTATTTAATTGTGTAATAAATGTATTTATGGTGATATTTATACATGAAACCGAACTCAAAAATGTCTCCAAATTTGTGGACTGCTCTGAGAACATGTTTTACTCATCCAGTGATAGAAGCTGAAGCAGAGACGAGCTTTTCAAAGCTGAAACTCTTTAATGGGGGAGACGTTTCTGTCACAGCGTGGGTCACCCAGGGGGCGCCATTCCAGCTAAAACCCCCATTGGTGCTTGGTGTATCTACTGATCACCAACATACAGTTCAGCATCAATTCAACATCAAGCAGAACATTTAGAGAGGAATAAATGATGAAGAAACTCCAGACTCGAACTCACCACAACATCCGGGGGATTATTTATGTGAATTTTTTTAAGTAGTTTAAAAGGTTTTGGGTTCATGATCATTGTAATAGAAATCAATCAGTGTTTGAGTCATTAATATCATTCTATTAATAGATCAGTGTGCTGAGAGTCACATTCAAGTCTTTACACATACACTGAGGTGATTAAGTAAAGAGTCTTGTGATAAAAATTATAATAGGAACTACTTTGAATATTTGAAAGGCAAAAATTGTATATATATATATATATATATATAATTTTATGTATAAATGTGTTTTATATACAAATCTACCAATGTACTAAATGCACTTTTTTTATTTTGTTCATTCATTTAAAAAAATTACATTATCATCACTTCGGAGATTAATTTCCTCAATTTTTCCACGAAACACATGAAAATCAATCCCGTCTTTTGTTATTTTGTCCCCTGTTGCCATGGTAACACTACCTGATCCCAGCTCCCCTAAATAGAGCAGAATAGATTGATTTCCTCAGAAAAATGAAGCTCCGTTATGTCATTTCGAATGTGTCGTGGTGTAACGATCACGTCCTGAACTGCAAACAGTGTCGAAAGAGATTTTTTTTGGTGGATGATGAAAGAAAAACAGAGAAAATGAGGAAGATAATATAAATCAATTCTCTTTTTCTGCAAAAATTTGTAGGTGTCCTGCTGAAACCAGAGTCTGGTCTGAAATGATCCGAGCTTAAGGCTGGTTTAAGACATGACACGGCAGTGCGGCCGATTCCGTGGTATTGGTAATTCCTGGTAAATCTTCACAGTATTTAAGTTTCTACAGAGACATACAGCATAGATGAACAATTATGGAAGGAGTCTCCAGTTCCAGGACTTAATATAGCGTATGGCCGAATGTTGGACACCTGATGAGTATGTTCCTCTTTTTAAACATCCCATTACATGTGTAATGTCTGTTTACCTCCAAATTTGGAATTTATTCTGCACTCAATCTCTTTCTGTTGCTTTAAAAAAATCTTTTGAATATAGATTCATTATTTGTTTGCTCAACATTTATTATTTATGATTTACACAATCATCACTTTTCTTATTAGTCCATTCATTCTTCTATCTATTTGCCAAAAGTTTGTGGACACCTGACCATACGATTGGTATGTCCTTCTATTTGATAATCACATTCCATATTTGGTCTCCATTCACTGCTATAATACGCTCCCCTCTTTCCTGCTTAGATGTTCCACTAGAATCTGAGGAGATTTTGTGAAGATTCCATCAGCCACAGCGGTGTTAGTAAAGTCAGGTAGTGATGTAGGTGAGGAGGTGAGGTTCCTGGGGTCCACATTCATTCATCTTCAATAGGGTTGGAGCTCTATAGAGGAGATCTTCCACTCCAACCCATGGAGAGCAGATCTTCATGGCGTTGAATGATTTGTCCTGTAGAGTTGTGTGACTTCACTACATTGGTTATATAGTGTATGCCACTTAACATTAGTGATATTGACACTGATCATTAATTACCCCTTTGCCCCGCCCACTAAATGACCTGGAAGATTTGATTGGTTTTTAAAGTATTTCTGATTTTTTTTGTTGTTGTTTTTTTGCTAGAACTGGATTGTCGTTTTGTAGAAAGTGATGACTCACATCAGTATCCTGAAATAATAATAAATGGAATCCCAGCAGTGCGATTTCTGCGTAGCCGTGGAAGGAAACGTGTTTACTGTATTTACTGACTTACTGTATTTATGTGCTGTGTACAGCTTCTAAAATTAAACATGGACAGAAAAGCAGAGAGGAATTCAGCAGCTACGCCTGAAAATCTCATTTACCAGGAACAGGTACTTACCTTTCTGCTTAGAGACTCCGAAACGTCTCATAATGCTCACAGGATTTATCGATTTATTAATAGATAGAAAAAATTAATACGGTTTTATTTTTATTTTTTTTATTTTATTTTATATACAATTTTTTTAATGTATTTATAAGTATTTATATTTTATTTTTAATGTTACATTAAATATGTATTCTTTAAAGTTTCTTTTTGAGTTCCTGAAAGGTTCTTTGGGGGTTCTTTAAGGGTTTCTGAAGGGTTCTTAAGAATTATTTATTTATTTATTTATTTATTTATTTATTTATTTATTTATTTATTACAGTTTTTACCAATTGCTTACACACAAAATCTTTTTATGTCACACGATTTTTGAAACCTCTCACTCAAAGTGCAAAACTCCGTGCCAAATCTCCAAAACCATAAGCTCTTTCTCAGCCTTTGACTCAGTCTTCAACTGCACAAAACACTTTTTTAATACACAAAACACACAATTCTCTACCTAAAACACAAAGATCTATCAGAAAGTAACTTGCATTCCTTTTCCAAACACAACCGATCAAAATGCTACACTTAGTCACCAGGTCACACAGACACATCTGCAAACACTTACTGCTTAATTGATCACTAACCAATCACTGCTTTACTTTACAGTAGTATAGAGAGGCCTATAAATAGGTCAAAGATCAGATTACCTGTTTTGAACAATGGATGCTAACAATGAACAGAGAGCAAGAGGAGGAGGAGGAAGAGGAAGAGGAAGGGGAAGAGGGCAAATAAAAGAAGGAAGGAGAGCCATCTCTGATGAGATTAGGGCAACACTTGTTGATCATGTAAACAACCATGGTCTGACCGTGAGAGAGGCTGGACTGAGAGTGCAGCCCAACTTGAGTCGATTTCCAGTGGCATCCATAATTCGAACCTTCAGAAATGAGAACAGGTATGCAACTAATGACTATTTTAGCATTATAGTAATGTAGTGTAAAATACGTATGACTGCATAGTATTGCATAAACATTTGTAACTCTAAGCCATCCATTTACTACACTGCATTGAATGGATGCCCATGTAATTCATCATGAATTTATTTATGTGGATGAGGTTGGTTTCAACCTCACCAAAACCAGGCGCCGTGGACGAAATGTAATAGGACAGAGGGCAATTACCAATGTCCCTGGACAGCGTGGGGTAATATAACCATGTGTGCTGCCATCACTCAAAACGGGGTCCTCCATCACAATGCCACATGGGGTCCATACAACACCGGCCATATACTCACTTTTCTAGATGCAATTCACACATGCTTGTCCCTGGTCCAGATCAGGTGCCTGCTAGGTTTGTGCTTATATGGTACAATGTTAGTTTTCACCGGGATGTTCTGATCCAAAACTGGTTTGCCACCCATTCACAATTTGTAGTTTTGTACCTACCCCCATATTCACCTTTTCTAAATCCCATAGAGGAATTCTTCTCAGCCTGGTGCTGGAAAAAGTGTATGATCGCCAAGCCCGCATGCCACTTCTCCAGCATGTGGGGACATAGAGAAAACGTAGCTTGTGATGTGGACGAAGTATTGTGGCCAGACCCAGCTCGGAGTAGGAGATGAAGCTTAGCACTGAGGACTGCACCCCCCCTCCCCACCGGCGTTTCCGGTGTACTTGTTACCTCTCAGCAGGTTACTTTCACTGTAGAACATCGTATTGAAATGTAGATATAAGCCTATAAAAGACCAAAGAGCTTTAGATTTAGCACAGCAGTGTTTACATGGTATATCCAGAAATGTATTATTATGAAAGAGGTGTTTGCCATTTGATGCAAATGCTTCATTCTGACACGTGTTTATGGCATTTTGAATGCAGTGTTGCATTTTGAAGGAGATGTGAGCTATTTTGAATTTTGTGTGTGTAGAGTTTTGAAAAAAGGAGACTTGGTTTTAAAAACGTGTGTAAGCAATTGGTAAAAACTGTATTATTATAATATTATTTTGTTTTTATTTTTTAATTTATTTATTTTTTTGGGGTGTGTGTGTGGGGGGGGGGGGGGGTATCTTAAAGGGTCCTCAAGAGTTCTTTAAGAGTTATTTAACAGTTCCTTAAGAGTTTTTTAAAGCTACTTTCAGGATTTCTTAGTTTTTCTTTAAGGGTTTTTTGAGGGGTTTATAAGAGTTCCCTAGGGTTTCTTAAGGATTCATTACGGGTTTTTAGTGTACTTTATGGATTCCTTAGGTTCCTTAAGGGTTCTTGAAAGGTTCTTTAAATGTTTCTGAATATTTAGCAAGGGTTCTTTAAGGGTTTCGGCAAAGTTCTTTGAGGGTTCTTGGCTAATTAGGAGTTTTTTAACTTAGATATAGAGATGCACATTAAACCCTTTAAGGGTGAAAGAAACAAATTATGCAGCATTTATTCAGCGACCTCCATGTTCATGATTTCAACCTGATTAAAAAAAAAAACCTGTTTAATTATAAACACTCGCTTTTCATTTTCACTGGATTAAAAGAAATAAAAAGAATCTTCCAGAAGCTCCAGAGAAACGACTAATCATTCCAAGCAGCTTTAATTTTTACTCTCATGTCTCGTCCTACCTGTGCCTCCAGGTACAAAGAGCCATTTTAGGCTCAATTATTGGATTTTGTTTCTCGCGTCTCTCATGCAGCTCAGCGCTGACAGCCTCAGCCGCGGGTCGGACTCTCGCTCCGTGCTCTCTAATAGATCCGATTTCTGACTCGGCCCTGATGGGAATCGGAAGATTGATTGCTTCGGTCCACCACACGGTGTGGCTCTGAGATAGAGTGTGTTTCCATGGAGGCATGTGGGGAAAAGATCGCTCGTAGAGACACACACACACACACACACACACAAAATAAAAAATGTCAAGATGATTTCGGCAAGACGATCCAGAAATAGGTCAGTCCTGAAAAGCCCATTATATTGGACATGTATTACAGCGTTGTCAGGAATATCGGCACTCGGTGATGAAGCGAGAATATAAATAGCAAAAAAAAATAACTGAAAAGCAGGAGTGTAATGAGATTTCTTTTAGAAACACTGCTAATTTTTTGTATTCATTACGTGAACATCCCCTGGTACCGTTCCTTATCATGTCTATAATTTAGAATCATTTCGATGCAGACGTTCAGGATCAGAAAGCCGTCTGCTTAGTGCACACTGAGATCAGCTACTAATGAGCTCGGCGCTCCGACTCACACCTGAAGCCCACCCGGCAGGGTTCCGGCTCTCCGAGGGATCACATGTACATTGGACTTATTTTCAGTGCTGTAACAGTCAGTCATATCGCAACAGCAAGGAGCCGCAACACCGACATGGGGTAATAAGGGTTTTAGGAAATATAAATATTATATTCATATTTATAAATACATTATATATATATATACAGTGAGGAAAATAAGTATTTGAACACCCTGCTATTTTGCAAGTTCTCCCACTTAGAAATCATGGAGGGGTCTGAAATTGTCATCGTAGGTGCATGTCCACTGTGAGAGACATAATCTAAAAAAAAAAAAATCCAGAAATCACAATGTATGATTTTTTAACTATTTATTTGTATGATACAGCTGCAAATAAGTATTTGAACATCTGAGAAAGTCAATGTTAATATTTGGTACAGTAGCCTTTGTTTGCAATTACAGAGGTCAAACGTTTCCTGTAGTTTTTCACCAGGTTTGCACACACTGCAGGAGGGATTTTGGCCCACCTCCACACAGATCTTCTCTAGATCAGTCAGGTTTCTGGCCTGTCGCTGAGAAACACGGAGTTTGAGCTCCTCCAAAGATTCTCTATTGGGTTTAGGTCTGAGACTGGCTAGGCCACGCCAGAACCTTGATATGCTTCTTACAGAGCCACTCCTTGGTTATCCTGGCTGTGTGCTTCGGGTCATTGTCATGTTGGAAGACCCAGCCTCGACCCATCTTAAATGCTCTAACTGAGGGAAGGAGGTTGTTCCCCAAAATCTCGCAATACATGGCACCGGTCATCCTCTCCTTAATACAGTGCAGTCACCCTGTCCCATGTGCAGAAAAACACCCCCAAAGTATGATGCTACCACCCCATGCTTCACAGTAGGGATGGTGTTCTTGGATGGTACTCATCTTTCTTCTTCCTCCAAACACGTTTAATGGAATTATGACCCAAAAGTTCTATTTTGGTCTCATCTGACCACATGACTTTCTCCCATGACTCCTCTGGATCATCTAAATGGTCATTGGCAAACTTAAGACGTGCCTGGACATGTGCTGGTTTAAGCAGGGGAACCTTCCGTGCCATGCATGATTTCAAACCATGATGTCTTAGTGTATTACCAACAGTAACCTTGGAAACGGTGGTCCCAGCTCTTTTCAGGTCATTGACCAGCTCCTCCTGTAGTTCTGGGCTGATTTCTCACCTTCCTTAGGATCATTGAGACCCCACGAGGTGAGATCTTGCATGGAGCCCCAGTCCGAGGGAGATTGACAGTCATGTTTAGCTTCTTCCATTTTCTAATGATTGCTCCAACAGTGGACCTTTTTTCACCAAGCTGCTTGGCAGTTACCCCGTAGCCCTTTCCAGCCTTGTGGAGGTGTACAATTTTGTCTCTAGTGTCTTTGGACAGCTCTTTGGTCTTGGCCATGTTAGTAGTTGGATTCTTACTGATTGTATGGGGTGGACAGGTGTCTTTATGCAGCTAACGACCTCAAACAGGTGCATCTAATTTAGGATAATAAATGTAGTGGAGGTGGACATTTTAAAGGCAGACTAACAGGTCTTTGAGGGTCAGAATTCTAGCTGATAGACAGGTGTTTAAATACTTATTTGCAGCTGTATCATACAAATAAATAGTTTAAAAATCATATATTGTGATTTCTGGATTTTTTTTTAGATTATGTTTCTCACAGTGGACATGCACCTACGATGACAATTTCAGACCCCTCCATGATTTCTAAGTGGGAGAACTTGCAAAATAGCAGGGTGTTCAAATACTTGTTTTCCTCACTGTATATGAAACCGACCTTCATGTAAGCAATATGTGTGAGTAAATGCACAGTAATTAGAAGAGTAACGGTACATGTTTTTTACACCAAAATTTTTCCGGTACAAGGCTTTCAGTTCGGTGCACACGTGTACCGAATGCAATCCTTTTTACGTGCAGAACAGTTACATTATAAGTTTCATCAGGAACGTATTTAGTGGCAAGTTTGTTTAGTCTCTGCCTCACACTTTCAGCTTTTTATATTATTATTATTAAACTTCAAAAATAAAACAATGCGGGGTATAAAAAAGAAACTAGAGTTAGCGCAGTGTCACATAAAAACGCTAAAGAATCCATAGCTCTAGCATTAGCCGCTAACCAGGAAGTGACTAGCGGCTAACGCTAGCTCTATTGATTCTGTAGCTTTTTATTTTCAGCTTCAAGAATTTCTTTTAAAAAGAGAAAAACCTGATAATTCCACATTCTGAATGTGAATGAATGAAGGATAGAGGGAATGAATATATTTGTTAAAGTCTGCTGAATCAGCAGAACAGTTAAGTAGATCATATCTTTAGAAAATGTAATATCTAACAAATGTGAACTATTTAATAAAATCTTCTATTTATTTGTTTTTATTTTATCAAATTGTTCTAATGCTTTAATTTAGATTTTTTTTTCTTTTTTAGTTTAATAAAATGTTATAAAATATTATTTTATATATTATTTAACCTAACAGGCATTTTATTTAAAATTAAAATAATAATTTAAAATTGTAATTAATGATGATCAAAAATATTAAAAATAATAAACTGCTCTAATAAAAACGATTTTTTAAAACAATTTTATGCTTTGCATCTCTCCAACCTGATTACTGAAACTGACCTGAAATGTAAATTTGGTTAACTGTTACACCCCTAACAATAAATAATTTAAATAATATATAATAAATAACAATAAATAATAAATAATACATATTAATGAGTTTATTTGTTAATAGTAAATAATATTATCTTTAATTGAATAAAATATCAAAAAAAATCATATAAAAGATCAAAGAAATGTGGGGATAAAAAATTTTAACAGAACAATTTTTTAAAACAAAGTTTTATGTTGTTCATCTCAGTGAGATGTTCATTGGGAGTGACGACGATGGACAGGATTAGAAATGAGTTTATTAGAGGGACAGCACATGTAGGACGTTTTGGAGACAAGGTGAGGGAGGTGAGATTGAGATGGTTTGGACATGTGCAGAGGAGGGACATGGGGTATATCAGTAGGAGAATGCTGAGGATGGAGACACCAGGAAGGAGGGAAAGAGGAAGACCAAGGAGGAGGTTTATGGATGTGGTGAGGGAAGACATGCAGGTAGTTGGGGTGAAAGAGGCAGATGTAGAGGACAGGGGGGTATGGAGACGGATGATCCGCTGTGGCGCCCCCTAATGGGAGCAGCTGAAAGAAGAAGAAGAAGAAGAAGAAGAAGAAGAAGAAGAAGCTTATCTCAGTATATACACTAACAAACTCTGAATTCTTCCAGGAAAAGGTTTATTATATACATATTATACAATATATGTAGTTGAAGGCACACAATTGTACAGAACGTTGTGCATACATGTGTTAGAACAAAATTTTCCCTTCACTTAAACTGGGAGACCAAACATGCTCCAGGATGACCCAAAGTGCACAAAGCCAGCTCCATGAACATCTGCTTTCCATGGGTTTGTGTGGAAGAGCTCCTGCTTTAGAGCTCCACCTCTATTGAACATGAATGACTGTGAACGCTGACTGCACCTCCACAACATCTAGTGGAAGTTACAATAACAGCAAATGGGGATTTAATGTGGAATGGGATGTCCAAAAAGAAGCAGATATCAATATATAGTCAGGTGTCCACAAACTTTTGCAGATAGATAGATAGATAGATAGATAGATAGATAGATAGATAGATAGATAGATAGATAGATAGATAGATAGATAGATAGATAGATAGATAGATAGATTTCGAGCAAACAATTTATTTCTTTATTTATTTTTGCATTTTATTGCAATTTTAAGAGACAGAAAGGGATCGAGTGCAGAATAAATCCTGTTTATGAGACTTTTAACAAAATAACCAGTGATTTATTGGGATGTAGAAAGAAATGATGGAAGGGAGAAATGAAGGGTAAATATGTTATTCATTGTGACTGGTTTTTTTTTTTTTTTTTTTTTTATAAATGAAATTAAGGAATAAAAATTTAAAAGGAAGAGACGATATTTACATGAATGTATTTTATAAATATGCTGTCTTTATATTCAATAAATAAATAAATAATAAATAAATAAGGAATTTAATAAATTAATAAATAGGGAAATAAATAATAATAATAATAATAATAATAATAATAAATACATTTTAAAAAATAGGGTTGTTTTGTTTTTTGTTGTTTTTTTTTTGCCCTAAAGACATAATATTTCAGGGTTTTTTAATAGCTCCCCCCCGAGTCTCGTTCCTCTCAAAGCAGTTACTTCGAACACTTTTCTTCTCATTGAACACAAAAAGTTCGTCTCAACTCGGCTTAATTAAAAACACCAATTTATTATTTTTCCTCATTAAAAAAAACATGAAGTACGCGGCCACACAGCTTATTTTTAATTCTCCCAGGTTCTCCAGCACCTCCCCACTTCTCCAACCCCTCCACTGGCTTCCTGAAGCTGCTGCATCACACAACCAGAAGTCCAACATCGCAATCACTGAGCTACGACGTATCATCACTGTTGAGGTTTTTAAAATAGACCCTGCAGTGTAGAACCAATCAGTGTAGAACCGTTGGCAATTGTAGTCCATTATAGCAGACTGTTTATATTAATCACAGCCCAGATCTTTCTGCATGGATCTTCTTGGGAGTTTGAGAAGGAGATGGATTTGGAGTGTAATTCATATAAACAATCTTTTGGGAATTGAATATAAGTGGTGTGATGGAAGCTTAGTGTTTAAGGCATTAGACTTTGAACATATTAAATCCAAAGGTCCAAACTTTTCCACCGAGGGACGGTGTGGGTGCAGGTTTTTATTCCAAACAAGATTCCACCTGTTAAGATCTTCATTTTCGATGGACCTTTATCAAGCTGTGGCCCTCTTCCGGTTGGAATGAAAACCTGCACCCACATTTTGAGACCCCTTATGTAGGAGGAAAGGTCTAGATGAACAAATGTGCAGCAAGGAGTCAAGATGATGGGAACCAAATCTGTTGGGGATTGGAGAACATTTGGAGGAGCAGCAATAATGGCTGATGGAAGCACTTGGAGCATTTGATTGTAACTATTTGTTTGACTGGGAAGGTGTGACAGCGAAACATTTGTTGTATAGCATCCACTCATGGTCCTAAACATGCTGACCAAGTTTGGTGATTGCACCAAGTATTAAAGATTCAATCTGAGGTTGAATCTATTGATGATGTTTGCTGAATCTGGAGATGATTGGATGTGGTGTGTATGAGAAGTTCCTGAAAAACTCCCAAGATGGTGGAAATCGAATAAAAAGTGAACTAATTTTAACTTAATATGGTTCAAAAGTTATGGCATCAATGTTCTTTCAAATTCTGGAGATTAAAGCCAGGATCCCAGAGCTCTAACACTGAGCTACAGCCCCTGTTCACCAGACGGTTCTGGAGGTTGCGACACGCTGGTTCTCAAAGTGTGGAGTGCGCCCCTCTAGTGGCATGATTGTGTATCGTTTTTGTGTTTTTCATTAACCTTTATTTCGAAATTTTTTTTTTTATACTAAAATAAAATTTGTACACTCAAAGCAACCACAACAAAAAAAAAAAAACGATCATTAATGCAGGTAAATTAAATCATCAGTGAGGTGACCAACAAAAACATACTTTTATTTTCTCTATTAAACCTTTTAATGTATTTGATATATAGAACTTGATATTTCAGTAGATTTCAATAAAACTTTCTAAAGTGGGGAATGGCGGAAAAATGTTTGAGAACCACAGCGTTAACCAAAAGAAGGAGAAGAAGAAGAGTCACAATAACAATATGTCTTTTCAGTGCTCTTCAGTGCTCTTCAGTGCTCTTCAGTGCTCGGCCCCCTAATAAAGCTCTAATGCATCCTGATAAAAAAGAAAGTAATGATTTGAAGAAATGAAGCCGGTTATGAGATTAAAATGAAGGTCAGCGCGTCCTTGAGAACATTTTTACACACAATGTTGTGGTTTTCCTTTTTTTTTTTTTTTTATTTGATTTGATTTATATCTGCTTTCCACAACTCGGCACACGGAGAGGGTTCAGCATGCTTGGCCCAGAGTTCGAGATGAACCATGCTTACAGATCCTGACTGCAATATCAATGAGGTTCTGGAAATCAGAATATACAAGTACAGAAAACAGAAGCCAAAGTATATCTTCTTCTTCTTCTTCTACTTCTTTTGGCTTTTCTTATTAAGGGGCACCACAGCGGATCATTCGTCTCCACACCCCCCTGTCCTCTACATCTGCCTCTTTTACACCAACTACCTGCATGTCTTCTCTCACCACATCCATAAACCTCCTCCTTGGTCTTCCTCTTTTCCTCCTTCCTGGTGTCTCCATCCTCAGCATTCTCCTACTGATATACCCCATGTCCCTCCTCTGCACATGTCCAAACCATCTTAATCTCACCTCCCTCACCTTGTCTCCAAAACGTCCTACATGCGCTGTAAGGTACCTGAACTCCTCCACCTTCTCCACCTCTTCTCTCTGCAACCGTACCCCTCCACTGCCCTCCCTCTCATTCACACACATGTACTCTGTCTTACTCCTACTGACTTTCATTCCCCTTCTCTCCAGCGTATATCTCCACCTCTCCAGGATCTTCTCCACCTGCTCCCTACTCTCACCACAAATCACAATATCATCCATAAACATCATAGTCCATGGAGACTCCTGTCTGACCTCGTCCTTCAACCTGTCCATCACCACTGCAAACAGGAAAGGGCTCAGAGCCGATCCTTAATGCAGTTCCACCTCCACCTTGAACCAGTCTGTTGTTTCTACTGCACACTTCACTGCCGTCACACTGTCCTCATACATGTCCTGCACCACCCTCACATACTTCTCTGACACACCAGACTTCCTCATACAATACCACAACTCCTCTCTCCACCCTGTCGTACGCTTTCTCTAAATCCACAAACACACAATGCAGCTCCTTCTGACCTTCTCTATACTTCTCCATTAACATTCTCAAAGCAAATTAACTTCATGTTGTAACTGATCAACTTTATTCCCCTGTAGTTACTGCAGGTCTGCACATCTCCCTTATTCTTAAAGATCAGTACCAGCACACTCCTTCTCCATTCCTCGGGCATCTTCTCACCTTTCAAATCTTTTAAACAACCTGTTTAAAAAACTTCACTGCATCTCTCCTAAACATCTCCACGCTTCTACCGGTATGTCATCTGGTCCAACCGACTTTCCACTCTTCATCCTCTTAATCGCTGCTCTCACGTCCTCCTTACTAATCCTATCCACTTCCTGCTTCACCAACTCCACATCATCCAACCTTCTCTCTCTCTCATTTTCCTCATTCATCAGCTGCTCAAAATACTCCCTCCACCTTCTCAACACACTCTCCTCACTAGTCAACACATTTCCATCTGCATCCTTTATTGCTCTAACTTGCAGCACATCCTTCCCAGCTCGGTTCCTCTGCCTGGCCAATCGCTTCAAATATATATATATATTTTATTCTCTAAAATCTAATTTTTTGCGACTCATGTTTTCTAAATGTCACTCTTTCTCTCAGACGTGTGCCAAGTAATGCTGTGGAGATCCAAGACGTCCCTCTGACCTGACCAGGGAGGATTTTAGGAAGGATTTCTTCTCACAGCTGCTCTCTGATAAACAGATGTCACAGGCTTATCTGCCTTTTTTTTATCCTTCTGAAGAAAACATCTTGTACATCTTCAAGAATTTTGCAAGTCAGTTGCTCCATACATTTGAAGAGATTAAGAAGCAGGTGCAGCGTAAAAGCAGTAAAAAGGCACTGTATGGCCAAAGGTTGTGGACACCTGAGCATAAGATTGGTATGTTTTTCTTTTCGAAAATCTCATCCCATATTTAGTGCTTATTTGCTGGTATAAAGAGCTCCACTTTCCCTGGAAGATGTTCCACTAGATTACATGGAGATTCATTCAGCCACACAGTAAAGTCAGGTTCTGATGGATGTGAGGAGGCCTGAGAGTGCAGTCAGTGTTCATATTCATCCCCAAAAGTTTATAGCAGGAGATCTTCCACTCCAAACCATGGAAAGCAGATCTTCATGGAGCTGGCTTTGTGCACAGGGGAACAGGCTTGGATCTCCAAATTCAAATAAAGGGAACGTTTCATCCAAAGATGTCAGATATGTTTGTGTTCCTCCAACATTGTGCTAAAAGTTTGGAGACAAACCACAGATGGCTGGAAAAGTCGGGTGTCCCAATACTTTTGACAGCATTCCTGATTATCAGTGGAACATTGTTTACACATTGCAGGTGTGTTTATTATTCATTTCTGTAGAATACAACAGACCAGTGCTGCATTATTGTCAATTCAGATTCTGGATTCTGATTGCTCGGATGTTGATTCATTCTCTATAGCGGTGAAGGTTCATACTGATGTGCTCGTTGTAAAACGTTGTCGTTTCTATAGCAACTAAATCAAATGGCTTCCAGGTGTTTTATTTTTTTTGCATGTGCAATCAGTGAGATGTTTATTTAGAAGGAGGTTACGGACTGGGGAAGTTGTTATGTCATAAGGGAGAGAAAGAGGGAGAAAAACAAGACAGGGAGAAAGACAAAAAAATGAGAGAGAGAAAAAAAAGATGGAAGATAGTGAATGAGAGGGAAAATAACAGAGGGAAAGAGAGAAAGAGATGGAGAGAGATGTGGGAGAAAGGGAAACAAGAAGAGAGATAAGACTTAAGGAAAGTAACGGAAAATAAAAAGACGAAGAAAAAGAAGGATGGGGAAAGAAAGAGAAGATCAAAGAGGGTGGGAGGGAAAGAGAGAGAGGGAGACAGAAAGAGTGTTAATGTAACTATAATGGGATAAAAATGTAGAAAGAGATAGAGGTGCAAAAAAGACTCGTGCAAAGAAAAAGGACTCGTGTACTTTGAATGAAGCAAAAACAAATGACTTGTAAGAATGGAATGATTTGTTAAAATGGAATGACGTGAAATCGGAATGGTTTTAAAGATTGAAATGACTCGTGCAAAGGAATGACTCGTACAATTGGATTGACTCGTGCAAAGAAATGACTCGTTCGACTGAAATGACTCGTGCAAAAGGAATGACTCGTTCGACTGAAATGACTTGTGCAAAATAAATGAATCGCACAATTGGATTGACTCGTGCAAAAGGAATGACTCGTACGATTGAAATGATTAATGCAAAAGGAATGACTCATACGATTGGATTGACTCGTGCAAAAGGAATGACTCGTCCAATTGAAATGACTCGTACAAAAGGAATGACTCGTGCGATTGGATTGACTCGTGCAAAAGGAATGACTCGTACGATTGAAATGATTATTGCAAAGGGAATGACTCGTACGATTGAAATGACTCGTGCAAAGAAATGACTCGTATGATTGAAATGACTCGTGCAAAAGGAATAACTTGTACGATTGAAGTGACTCTTGCAAAAGGAATGACTCGTTCGATTGAAATGACTCGGGCAAAAGGGATGACTCACACGATTAAAATGACTTGTACAGAAGGAATGACTCGTCCAATTGAAATGACTCGTACAAAAGGAATGACTCATACGATTGGATTGACTCGTGCAAAAGGAATGACTCGTCCAATTGAAATGACTCGTACAAAAGGAATGACTCGTGCGATTGGATTGACTCGTGCAAAAGGAGTGATTTATGAATTTGGAGTGACTCATACAACTGAAATTACTCATGCAATTGGAATGACATGAAAATGGATTTACACGTGCAAATGAAATGACTCGAGCCTATTAAGTGAACATTCCCAGACAGACCCCAGGTTCCTCAGGTGATGGTTTTTGCTTGGACCATAATTGGTTCACTATCAGTACAGTAACTTGGTTTCGAGTGTAGATTTTATTCTCCCGCTACAGACACACAGGCGGCTGTTGTGAGTCAAAGCCGCCTCACACCAAAAACAAGAACCTCATCACAACAAGAGGAAAAGATGCTCTGTGACATGTCATCGCTGTCGCCATGGAGACGAGAGCGCAGAGCACCCTGGGTAAGCAGCAGGAGTGTGAAGGAAACACCTCAAACTGCTACAGGTGCTGGAGATTCATTTCAATTCTCAGCAGAATATCAGAAACTGTGTGTGTGTGTGTGTGTGTGTGTGTGCGTGTGTGTGTGTGTGTGTGTGTTAATGAAACAGTGGATCTGATCCATGAGTTTGGGGATGATTTTCTTCAGCTCGACATTACCACAAGCTGATCTTAATACCCACATCTATACAGGATCATGTCTTTCGTGTGAACAAAATAAAACCCATGTCCACAAACACACACTGAATGTGTTTTAATGCAATTTTCAGGATTCCTATTGGTCAGAAGAAGCTCAGAAACTACTGCAAGTTTAAAATAATCCATTCATTCTATTATACTATTTAAACAAACATTCAGGGAAACCTGATATTAAGATTTTTTCATGAACATCCCAATCCATTTTTTAATCCCCATTCGCTCTTATAATGAGCTCCACTCTTTTGGGAAGATGTTCCACTGGATTTTGTGGAGATTCGTTTAGACATAAGGCTGTTAGTAAAGTCAGGTAGAGATTTAGGTGAGATAAAGCTCTATAGCAAATGATCTTCCACTCCAAACCCATAAAGCAGATCTTCAAGTAAAAAGAACATTCCAGGTTGCCAAATACATCCAATACAAATGTCTTTAACAGTTTTAAGAAGAACTACATCTAGATGGAAAAGTCAAGTGTTCCAGTACAAAACAAAGGAAATACTTTAAACTTGGCTAGGTCTTAAACCGGGGGTCTGCGACCCCTAGGGGGTCCGCGGCAGTACTGCAGGGGGTCCGCTAATTAATGGTGGATCGCAAATATTTTTATTTTTTTTTTTAATTATACAAAAAAAAAAACATCAAAGATAAATAAATTTAGTTTTAAAATATTCTAATTATCACATTACAATATTACATTACATACAAAAATATTTCTGAGGTGACAATATTTTTAAACAGCATCAGACAGACAAGCAGACAGTCAGACCGATACATCCACAAGTGCATGTAAAGTTGTAGATATAAATGGATGGATGGATGGATGGATGGATGGATGGATGGATGGATGGATGGATGGGTGTATGGGTGCATGGATGGATGGATGAATGGATGGATGGGTGAGTGTATGGGTGCATGGATGGATGGATGCGTGGATGGATGGATGGGAGGGTGTGTGGGTGCATGGATGGATGAATGGATGGACGGATGGATGGATGGATGGATGGATGGATGGATGGATGGATGGATGGATGGATGGATGGGTGCATGGATGGATGGATGGATGGATGGATGGATGGATGGATGGATGGATGGATGAATGGATGAATGGATGGATTGATGGGTGGATGGATGGGTGGATGGATGGATGGGTGCATGGATGGATGGAAAGATCCACAGTCATAAACAAAAACAAATACACAGTCAGATAGATCCAAAGAGAGGTGTTCAACAAGATTCTATAGCAGGAGATCTTCTACTCCATGTAAAGTAAACCCTGCATGGATCTGGCTTTGTGCACTTTGTGTCATGCTGGAACAGATTTGGGTCTCATAGTTCGAATTATGAGAAAAAAATGTTATGCTACCAAACACATCCAAAGACGTCCTGTAAAAATATGTGCCTTGACCTTTGTTTCAAAAGTTCTGGCTCTAAAAGTCAGGCATCCCAACATTTTTGTGTCATATCACCTCAGTTTTGCTCAAATGGAATCAAAAGGAGAAATTTTTTTTTTTTTTTTCTAGAGACCTTTAAGACAGTTGGTGCTTTGTTGTTTCAGTGTAACTTGACAAGCCGGGGTTATTTATTTTCTTGTTATTTATACTACATACATTATATTTCCAAAAGTATAGGGACACCTGGTCATAAGTTCGGTATGTGATTTTTAAACCTTCCATTCCACATTTCATCCTAATTTGCTCTTCTAATTCCCTCCACTCTTCTGGGAAGATGTTCCACTAGATTTTGAAGTGAGCGTATGGATATTTGTGGTCATCAGACACAAGGGTGTTATGAAAGGCAGGTACTGATGTAGGTGAGGAGACCTGGGGTGCAGTCAGAGTTCACATTCATCCCAAAGGGTTTCAGTAGGGATGAGATCAGAGCTCAAAGATCTTCCTTTTCAAAGCATGTAAACCAGATCTTCAAGGAGCTCACTTTGTGCACAGGGGCATTGCCATGCTAGAACAGGTTTGGGTTTCCAGGTTCAAGCGAATGCAAAATTTGATTATAGCACCATCTAAAGACGTCCTGTACAATTGAGCACCTCCAGATTTGTGGTAACAGTTTAAAAAAGAACCACATATAACGTGAAAGAGCAGGTGACCCAATACTTTTGGAAATATAGTGTATTTTTTACTTCCCTGGGTGAATCATTAAGATGTCTGGATCTGTAATATATTAAAACAAATAGATTTGACCTCATGTATGACTCAGAATTAGTGAATATTTAATCTGCTTTCATTACATTACAATTCTAGCGTGTATGTATATATATATATGTTCTCTTTGCATGCTGGGAATCTGCAGTTTTTTTATTTTCTCTTCTGTATCTATTCCACTTAATGCAGAAAACTATAAATATGTATAAGCTTGTAAATGTCAGTGATATAACGTCGGATGTGAATGTTTAATATAATTTATAGGCAAACAGCAACCTGGATATCATAAGAAACTCTGAATAAATTCTAACAATGTGGTTGAATTTGATTTATATAAATTAAAGTGTAAAGTCCCGATGCTATGCTGATACACCAAGCTAGATATTTCAGCAAGAAGATGCCAAGCGACAGACACCAGCTTAATAGAGTTAAGGAATGCGTATTGGAACATTCTTTCTCCTTAATTCTGACAAGACAGACATACTTTTATTATTAGCACAGGCAGCTAGATGTTACACCAAATGCTGCAGTGAATAACTCTGGTGTGATTCCAGTCTCTTTTGTGGATTTTCTCAGATTTATACAATTGAGAGACAGTGAAATTAAATCTTATTAAATGATTAGTCAATCTATTGTAACACCTTGCTGTCTGGATGTTCTAGCAGAAGCATAAACAAGTTCCAGTTAGTCCAAGGTCCACCAGCCAGAGATCAAATCTGATATTACCCAAGTAACATTTTCCTCTTTAATATTCCAATGGTCATTTTTATTAAAGGTACAGGCTCTTTATTAGTACCTAGAATAATGATGGCTGCAGCAGGTTTTTATTTTTTACAAAATTCCCAATAAACAGCAATTAAATTCAATTAAATCTAATTTGTGTTTACAGTCCAAAACTAACAAAGTCTAAGCTAAGAATTACGTATGTTTAGTAAAGATGTTTGTTAAACAGCTAGATTTTAGATTTAAAAACATTTTGTGTCGGAAAAATTGCATGTTACAAAAGCAGTGGTGAACAGTAACGAAGTAAATGGAATTCTTGAATGTACTTAAGTAGCTTTTTCACGTATCTGTACTTTACTGAAGTGTTTCCATTTAGGGAGACTTTTTTTACTTTTACATTTCAAAGTCAAATATCTTTTTTTTTACTTAAATATCTTTTTATTTAACTGCATTTAGTGAAATCAGTCGTTTCTTTTTATTAATGAAGATAAAAACATAACTGGTGAAACACGCAGCGAGTCACCAATCAGGATCGAGCGCACGCTCTGTTTTACACGTGTTCTGATTGGCACTTGGTGTATCTACAACACACGTGACCTCATTTACATATCATCTTTGGTTCATGATGATTGTAATAGAAATCAATCAGTGTTTGAGTCATTAATATCAATCTATTAATAGATCAGTGTGCTGAGAGTCACATTCGAGTCTTTACACATAAATTGAGGTGAATAAGTAAAGAGTCTTGAAATGATAATAGGAACATTATAGTTATAATAAATCATAGTACTTTACACTTTTACTTTTACTGGAGTCACATTTTACCAAGAGAATCTCTACTTTTCCTGGTTTTTGTACTTCGTCAACTAGTGAGCAAAAAAAATTGTGTGTAATAAATAATATTAGTAAATAAAATGATAAATGTAGCAACTTAGCATGTTTCAGCATTATAAGAATATTATTATTTCACTCGAAACAACTAGTCGGTTTGGCACAAAGTTTTTTTTATAAAGAAACTTATTATAAAGATACAATTATAATTATACTGTGTGAAAGTTTGGCTATGTCAGGGCTACGTCCTGCTCCAGACACATGCCGCATGCATGTCAAACTTTAAATGTCACCGTTCAAAAGGTCAAATGGTGTTTTATTACTTGGCCTAGTCAGAAGCCGAGTCTGTTTTATTGAGAAGTCGGTGACTGAGTCAGCTTCTTAATTACAGTTGACATAACCTATTTAATCCTATTATAATTAATACAGGCCTGGGCGGGATGTAGCATCACAGTGGGAGCAAGGCCATGGAAATTAGACGACAGTTTCATTGAGGGATGTGACGTTTTGGTCACAGAGCTGAAGGGACAATTACAGTATCTGTCTCGCTGGGACAAAAGACAGGCACTATAACACACATTCTAGAACCATACAAATTAATGACTGCTTTCCTCATTTCCCATTTCTGCATTACACATGATCAAGTAAGGATGAAAACTGTAAAGCAGAATTAGTGATTCTTCTTTATATTATTATTTTTTTATATTTTTTTTTCTGATTATTTTTATTCCTTTTATTACACAACAATTGCCAATTTTCTACATTTATTTTTATGTTTATCTCCAATTTAATTTTATTTAAATGCTGTGTGAAATTTTAGTTACTTCCTGTTGTCACTAACACAACATAGACAAAAGTTTGAGAACCATAAGATGAGTTTGTGCTTTTTTTGAACATCTTATTCCACATTGTGTATATATTTGCTGTTACAATAAGCTCCACTCTTCCGGGAAGATGTCCGACTAGATTTTTTGGAGATTTGTGGAGATTCTTTCAGCCACAATGGTGTTAGTAAAGTCAGGTACTGATGTAGGTGAGAAGGTGAGGTGGTTCCTGGGGTGCAGTCAGTGTGTTTACATCCATCCCAAAGGTGTTTAATAGAGTTGGAGCTCTATAGCAAGAGATCTTCCACTCCAACACATAGCTTTATGGATCTGGCTTTGTGCACAGTGGCATTGTTATACTGGAATATGTTTGGGTCTCCTAGTTTAAGTGAAAGAAGAATCTCATGCTACCTCATCCAAAGACGTCCTACACAATTGTGTGCCTCCAACAGTTTGGGGAAGAATCCCATATGGCTGGAAAAGTCAGGTGTCCCAATACTTTTTTCCATAGTGTATGTAGGCAAGCGGACAAAACAAATACTTTAAATATTTAAGGAGAATTAAAATCAAGACATTATAATTGGTGTTTATTATTTAACTTCTACTGGATCATGAAATCAAAGACCAAAAATGTTTCTTAGGTAGCATCAATTTTAATAAGCATCAGTCAGACCAATATATCCACGGATGGATGGATGGATGGATGGATGGATGGATGGATCAAATAGACAGACAGATAGATCCACAGAGCGCAGTGATGGTCTGAACAATTTTCATTTTTATATTAGCAAGTAGGAAAGAAAAAACAGCAATAAATTATTTTCATAAAGTAGAAAAGAGAATAAAACTCGAATAGTTCAGAACTATCGCAATCTTGCGTCACGTGAAAGTCCCTAAGGAAAAGAAGAAGCAAAAGCAAAACAACTCTAGCACACATTTACATGCCTCACGGAAGATCAAAGTGTAAAAGCCGCGATTCCTCCTCTCGCTCCTCTCGCGGATAAGACTACGAAATATCAGACCGAATGTTGGGCCGATCAAAGACAAGCAGGTAGAAAAAAAGACAGAAACCATAAAAAGTGAGCTGCTGAAACTCGGAGATAGAAGCTGCCTAAACACGACTGAATTTGGACTTTGTATTATAACCAAATTACTGAGAATAGAGTGAATAAAAAGTCTAAGAGTGTTCTATTACTTCCCTTAATTAGATTACAGAATATCATGTTTTTAGAAGCTTCTTATTGCTGTGTATTTTCCGGCACTTAGACTTGTTTCATGGAGGAACCTATCAAAAGATTGATGCGTTCAGAAACATCTTGTCCTTCCTTTCAATAATGAAACGCTTAAGGGCATCCACAACACCAACTGAAAAAATCTACCACATGTTCCAGCAAAGCTCTTATCATCAGAAATGTAACTCTTTAAATAGATGACCTCGAACTTCACAGCCTGGAATCCATCCCAGAAAGCAGATGTGAGATTACAGAAAATCTAGAGTTCTCTTTTGCAGATGTGATCAAATCTGCATCATTGCTCTTGAGACATTGAAAAAGTCAGGCTAATAAATTATGCCCAATTGGACATTCAGTATATCAGCAATGAGATCATGAATTCGATCATGCTTGCACCCGGTTGGCTAGTCGTCTAGAACTAACGTTTTGACGGTAGCATCACTGTTACTCCATTATGGATACAGTAGGTATAAAGGTGTAAACATCCTTAAGATTATGTAATTGTTATTCCAAAGTAGGGGTCTTTAGGAACGCTCCTGCAAATAATGTTGATCTGCTTCTTATTCACCTTCTTCTTTCGGCTGCTCCCATTAGGGGGTGCCACAGCGGATCATCTGTCTTCATACCCCCCAGTGCTCTACATCTGCCTCTTTCAAACCAACTACCTGCATGTCTTCCCTCACCACATCCATAAACCTCCTCCTTGGTCTTCCTCTTTTCCTCCTTCCTCAGCATTTTTTGACCTATTCATCCCAATCTATCCTCTCTTACCCTGTCTACAAGATGTCCTAAATGCACAGCCCCTCTAACTATTTAAGTATAGAGATTTTGTCCAACAGGTAACATCCTGTTGGTCAAAAATAGGGGGTTTAGAGGTAACATTCTTGAGTTATTGTCTCTGCTGGAAAAAGTATAGGGGGTCTGTATGGTGTATAGCGGTAACATCCTTCGGTGTAATGTCTCTGTTGGTGCAGTATGGGGGGTCTTGAGGTAACATCCTGCAGGTAATGTCTCTGTTAGTCCAGTATGGTGGGTATAGAGGTAACATACTGCAGGTAATGTCTTTGTTGGTCCAGTATGAAAGGTCTAGAAGTAACATCCTGCTGGTAATGTCTCTGTTGGTACAGTTTGGGGGTCTAGAGGTAACATACTGCAGGTAATGTCTCTGTTGGTCCAGTATGAAAGGTCTAAAAGTAACATCCTGCTGGTAATGTCTCTGTTGGTACAGTTTGGGGGTCTAGAGGTAACATACTGCAGTTAATGTCTCTGTTGGTCCAGTATAGGGGGTCTAGAGGTAACATTCTGCAGGTAATGTCTATGTTGGTCCAGTATGGGGGTCTAGAGGTAATATACTGCAGGTAATGTCTCTGTTGGTGCAGTATGGGGGGTCTAGATGTAACATCCTTCAGGTAATGTCTCTGTTGGTCCAGTATGGGGGGTCTAGAGGTAACATCCTGCAAGTAATGTCTTTCTTGGTCCAGTATGGTATGTAAAAAGGTAAGATCCTGCAGGCAATGTTTTTGTTGGTCCAGTATGGGGGGTCTAGAGGTAACATACTGCAGGTAATGTCTCTGTTGGTCCAGTATAGTGGGTCTAGAGGTAACATCCTGCAGGTAATGTCTCTGTTAGTTCAGCATGGGGGGTCTAGAGGTAACATCCTGCAGGTAATGTCTCTGTTGGTCCAGTATGGTGGGTCTAGAGGTAAGATCCTGCAGGTAGTCTCTCTTGGTCCAGTATGGTAGGTAAAGAGGTAAGATCCTGCAGGCAATGTCTCTGTTGGTCCATTATGTGGGTCTAGAGGTAACATACTGCAGGTAATGTCTCTGTTGGTGCAGTATGGGGGGTCTAGATGTAACATCTTTCAGGTAATGTCTCTGTTGGTCCAGTATGGGGGTCTAGATGTAACATCCTGCAGGTAATGTCTCTCTTGGTCCAGTATGGTAGGTAAAGAGGTAAGATCCTGCAGGCAATGTCTCTGTTGGTCCATTATGTGGGTCTAGAGGTAACATACTGCAGGTAATGTCTCTGTTGGTCCAGCATGGGGGGTCTAAAGGTAACATCCTGCAGGTAATGTCACTGTTGGTCTAGTATAGGGGGTCTAGAGGTAACTTTTTGCAAGTAATGTCTCTTTTGGTCCAGTATGGGGTGTCTAGAGGTAACATCCTGCAGGTAATGTCTCTGTTGTTGCAGTATGGGGGAATTAAGATGGTTTGGACATGTGTGGTGGAGGGTCGTGGGGTATATCAGTAGGAGAATGATGAGGATGGAGCCACTAGGAAGGAGGAAAAGAGGAAAGTCATGGAGGAGGTTTATGGATGTGATGAGGGAGGACATGCAGATTGTTGGTGTGAAAAAGCAGATGTAGAGGACAGGGGGGTATGGAGACAGATGATCTACTGTGGATTAATGCACTAATGGGAGCAGCCAGAAGAAGAAGAAGACACAGTCCTATTTTCCCCAGTGATTTGGCACTTGCTATGGTTCTTAAAACATGAATTAAAATGCTAAAAAAAAAACCAAGAAAAACAGTGAACCCGAGAAGAGACTGTAGGGAAACTTCATTTTGTCAGTGTAATGGGTAAGTATGTGTGTGTACAGTATACATTTTGTGCATTGATATTATTATTATAATATAGAATGCTAGTCAGAAGTTTTGCACCTCTGGTGTTTGCTTTATTGCAGTTTAATCCCTATTACTGTCACAGACCAAACTAAATGATACACTACAGCAGTTAAAAACAAAACCTAAACCTCCGAGGAACTTATTAAGTGCTCGCTCCCAGATCCTAATGCTAGTCTAAATGAGTTCTTTATTAAAGACAGGAGCATTTGAAGGGGACAGCCATTAAGCCTAAAGATACTTATAGTGTTTATTTATTATAAAACCTAAACGTGGAGTGTAGGAAGAGAAAGGTGAGAGCACCGCATCCTAACCACTAGACCACCAGGGGACCTCCTGAGTATTAAAATTGATATTTAAAAAAAATGTAAGAGTATTAATACTAATTACTATTTTCTAGTGAATAAAAGGAATGTATAGAACATTAAGCATTTTAGTATACATCACAATATCCATGCTGATTATTAATCAAAAAATGGCTTTTTGGATCATCATCATGAACGTTCTTTGTATCGGTGGAATAAAGTTGTGCTGGACGACAGCCTGAGGTTACACCATTTTAACTCATTTTAGCATGGAATTGAGTTTAAGCATTATTTCATGATGACAAGTGAAAGCTTGGCAGATGTTTCCACTGCTTTGACCTTCTCTTGCCATCTGTGGTTCTGCTGAGGATTCTGTGTCTGAGAGGAATTGACATTTTAACATTTAGCCAAACATCATAGCTACATGCAGGCAGCTTGGTGCTTTCCAGAGCCTCAGACCCCATTTTTAACCCACTAAAAACCTAATAAAACTAAACTAGCTGACTAGCAATCTTACTTACTGGCTGACTAGGGAAGTAGCAGAGTGGTTAAGGTGCTTGGGTACTGATTGGAAGGTCAGGGGTTCAAGCCCCTGGTATCTATCTATCTTTCTTTTTTTTCTTTCTATTATTAACCATTTCACTACCAATGATCTATTAGGCCACCTGCCTAATATTGTGTTTTTCCCCCTTTTGCTGTCACAACAGTCATGATCCATCGATCATTAACATCAAGAACTTCAGCAGTTTCAGCTACAGGAGCTCGTCTGTTGGATCGGACCACACAGACCAGCCTTCACTCCCCACGTGCATCAATGAGCCTCGGCCGCCCACGACTCTGTCGCCAATTTATTGCGGTCAAACTCGCTCCTTGCGCTTGCCAATTTTTTTTTGCTTCTAACACATCAAATTTAAGGACAAAATGTTCCCTTGCTGGTTAATAAATATATCCACCACTAACAGGAGCCATGATGAAGAGATGATCAGCGTTATTATAATGCCATAACATTATCCCTGGTTGGTGAAGCTTCTCAGCTGTATGAATGAGATAAACGTAAGTGGCTCTGGATAAGTATAAGGGTGTCTGTGAAATGTTATACATGTAAAATGTAATGTACTAATCTCATTAATTAGCTGGTTACCGGTTTTATTAACTAGCCGACTGATAGCATTAACCAGCTTACTGCAAATTTTAAAACTTGCTAACTAACAGTCATAGTTATCAGATAACTCTCAATTTTATTAACTAGCAAGTGATTAATTTCATTAACTAGATGACTACTGCTTTTTTAACTAGCTAACTACTATTCTCATTAACTGGCTGACTACTGATATTGCTAAACTAGCTAACTATTGGTTTCTAGCCCTTAACTAGCCCTTAACCTCCAGCTGCACAGTTGTTTAACTATGATCATTTTAAGTCCCTATAAATGCTGTAAATGGAAATGAAAAGAAGCTCATCACAGAAACATTAATAAGTAAGTATAAATAATTATAAGATCTGGTTTGGTTTCTATACACTTTTATATAAAAGTGGAATCTAGTCTATGCACTTATATAAACAGGAAACAGTTTGACAGTACAATATAAGTTGGGTTTAATTTCCACTTCTTATCAGCTCCAGTGTAATGAGTACAGGATTTATAAAACATTCATCTATAATAACAGTTTACTGCCTGAAACATAGGTGGTGAAGGACACATGGAGAAATGCATTCATGGCTATTTAGAAATATAAAGTACATCAATGTGGGCCATTTAAATTAACAAAGGAAAAATGAAATGAGCTGAAGGTCTGTTTTATGAGCTACGAGTTTCATTAAACCTGCCGTAATTAAAGTCGCCTGTATCAAGGAAAAGTGAAACGACGAAAGCAGACGCAATATTATCCGCAGATCATATCGTATTAGTTGATCCGCCGCAGTTCACGGGGATTAGAGGACAGAAGGAAAAAAATGTGATCAATCCTATTCCATGTTCATATTTTCTCTGTTTTTTCAAGGCACAAATGAAAATCCCTTTCATCAGATGGCCTGAAAAACTAAAACGAAGCTAGAATCATTTTTAGACAATTATATAAAAAGAACCGTGTGATGGTAAGAAGATATTTAGGCAGTCTAATAAGGGTTTAATGGTACACGTATTCCTACCAAACTGTTTCAGTTTACGACTTTCGTTTTGGTGCACACGTGTACCAAAGGTAATTCTTTTTACGTGCGGAACATAGTAACGATCTGAGTTCCCTCACAGACGAAATAAGTGGCGGACCGCAAGTTTGTTTAGTCTCCGGCTGGGGTATAATAAAGAAACTAAAGTTTGCACAGTGTTGTAGCTACTCGCTCCACAGCAGAAATACAATTTGTTTTGTGCATATGCGAAATCGCCACTTCCTGGTTACCCAATGCAGCGCTATGGAGTTTTATGTCCAGTTTCCAAAATTTCTCTTAAAAGGAAAAATCCTGACAATTCTGCACGAAGAGGGAATGATTGAATGAAAGATGGAAGGAATGAAAACATTGGTTAAAGTATGTCGAAATAAGTAGAACAGTTAAGTAGATAATTTCTTGTAAAACACAAATCTTTATCTCTAACCTCTAACCCTATACTCATAACCTTTAACTCTATACCATGAGGTTTAAACCCCATCACCTGACCTTAACCCTAAACCGTGATGTTCAACCCTAACCTTTGGCTATAAACCCTAAACACTAACCCTACCCCTGACCCTCATCCTAACTTTAACCCCAACCAATGACCCTTAACCCGCAATCTTAACCCTAAACTTCCAACCCTTATCTTTTAACCATAAAATATAAACCAAACCCCTGGCCCTATCCCTAAACCTTTGTGTCTAACCCTAACCCTTGACCATAAACCCTAACTTCTAACCCTAACCCCTGACCCTCACTCGAACCGCAACATTTAACCCTTAACTTTAATCTCAATCTCTAACCCCTGACCCTAACACCAACTTCTACATTTTACCACCAATTCTTAACCCTAAACCCTAAACCCTAAACTCCTAACACTTAAATCAATACCCTAACCCCTGACCCTCACTCAAACTCCTACATTTAACCTTTAACTCCAAACTCTAATCTCTGGCTCCAACCCCTGACCCTAACACCAACCCCTACGTTTTAGAACGAATCCTTATCCCTAAACTCTCTACCCTAACCCCTGACCCCTAACTTTTGGAAAATATCTGAAAATAATCTGAAATTTATTGTGATAAACAGACAATCTCCCAGCAAGGCAGATGTGTTCTTAGATTAAATGATTAAATTACATTGTGATAATTAGTCATAACTATAACACATCACTGCACATGTCCATAACCTGCCGTGACATGTTTAATACATGGTTATGTCAGGTGAAGACAGAGTTCACACTAGGGGCGGTAAGTGTACTGTATGTAGCTAAGACAGTTCGATTGTTAGCATGAAGACCTTGCGCTTAGAGCAAACATTCATTTTTGTGCTGGTGGATTGCAGTGTGGTTACAAGTGCGAAAAACAAAACGAGTATAGATATATCATAAAGAAAACAAATGGGCGGGGCTCAAGTGTGACAACATAAACGTCCCGAAACTCCTCCCACATTTGCGACGTAACAGTGGAAATAACACTAATGATGGTAATAGCACCGGTGGAAAAACACAGCAGGCGTTCCCTTGTTCCAATGATTTGAAGTTTTCTCTTCATCATCTTCATCATCTTCCTTGGAAATCACACACTGACGCAGTGCAGTCCCTCGTTCAGTTCTGCAGATTTAGATGTTCCAGCCGAGGCCTATGTGAGTGGCCAGGAGGTAGCACATGCCTATCGTACACGTCATCACCATCATGGGGAAACCCAACCTGCAAAACAGAACAGGAGTTCAGCAAAACTATTGTAGAGGACTGTAAACTGTAACAGAGCCAATAAGTATGTGCGCCCCTGATTATAGCACCCATACATGCTTCTGTTTCCTCAAATGTTAAAAAACACACATTAGCAAAGAACAGAGTCTTCAATGTTTTTCAGGTCAAGGAACCCTCAGGCGATAGAGACATGGGTCAGGGACCCCCTGATATAAAAAAAAAAACAAAAAAAAAACCAACCATATTCTTCTTCTTCTTTCGGCTTCTCCCATTAGGGCCACAGCGGATCATCCGTCTCCATACCCCCCTGTCCTCTAAATCTGCCTCTTTCACCCCAACTACCTGCATGTCTTCACTCACCACATCCATAAACCTCTTTCTTGGTCTTCTTTTCCTCTTCCCTGGTGGCTCCATCCTTATTTTCCTACTAATATACCCCATGTTCCTCCTCTGCACATGTCCAAACCATCCCAATCACACCCCCATCTCAATCACACCCCCATCTCAATCAAACCCCCATCTTAATCACACATCCCTTTGTGTTTATACTTGTATACTATAGCATGTGTCTATTCTTTTATATATTTGCATTTATTTTAGTTTTTTTTTCTTTGCTGCTGTAACAAAGAAATTTTCCCACTGTGGGACGAATAAAGGGTATATCTTATCTCACCTGTTCTCCAAAAACGTCCTACATGTTCTGTCCCTCTAAAAAACTCATTTCTAGACCTGTCCATCATCGTCACTACCAACGAACATCTCAACATCTTCAGCTCTGCTACCTCCAGCTTCACCCCGTCTTTTAGTAACTCCTCCACCTTCTCCACCTCTTCTCCCTGCAACCGCACCCCTCCACTGCCCTCTCTCTCATTCACACACATGTACTCTGTCTTACTCCTACTGAATTTCATTCCCCTTCTCTCCAGCGTGTACCTCCACCTCTCCAGGCTCTTCTCAACCTGCTCCCTACTCTCACCACAAATCACAATATCATCCACAAACATCATAGTCTGTGGAGACACCTGTCTGACCTTGTCCTTCAATCTGTCCATCACCATTGCAAACAGGAAAGGGCTCAGAGCCGATCCTTGATCCCAACCTCCACCTTGAACCAGTCTGTCATTCCCACTGCATACTTCACTGCTGTCACACTGTCCTCATACATGTCCTGCATCTTCTGATCACATACTTCTCTGACACACCAGACTTCCTCATACAATACCACAACTCCTCTCTCCACCCTGTCGTACGCTTTCTCTAAATCCACAAACACACAATGCAACTCCTTCTGACCTTCTCTATACTTCTCCATCAACATCCTCAAAGCAAATAATGCATCTGTGGTGCTCTTCCTCAGCATAAAACAATACTGTTGCTCACAGACTGTTTCTCTCAGCCTGGCTTCCACTACTCTTTCCCATAACTTCATGGTGTGACTGATCAACTTTATTCCCCTGTAGTTACTGCAGGTCTGCACATCTCCCTTATTCTTAAAGATCAGTACCAGCACACTCCTTCTCCATTCCTCAGGAATCTTCTCACCTTCCAGAATATTGTTGAAATGATTCAAGAGAAAAATAAAGGGACCTAAAGACACACGGCCAAAGATCTGTGGACACCTGAGCATAAGATTACTTGCGTATGTGCTCTTTGAACATTCCATTCCACATCGAGTCCCAATTCGCCATTATATTACGCTCCACTCTTCTGGGAAGATGTTCCACTAGACTTTGTGGATATTGGTGTGAGATTCATTCAGCCACAAATGCATCAGTAAAGTCAGGTACTGATGTAGGTGAGATGAAGATGTTTGCAGTGTTAAGCCGAGTTGGAGCTTCCAAATACATCTAAAGAGGTCTGATGCAATTGTGTGTCTTCAACTGGCAATTTGCAGAAAACAAAACGCATACAACTCAAACAGTCGAGTGTGCCAATACTTTTGGGCATTGTTCATATTTGCTAATTCTTTGTTAACCCTGGTTTCATATTGAAAAGCAGCTCATAAGTAGAAGAAGAAAAGAAAAAAGTATACATTTTCTAGCTGTAACTTAAAGTGATGAGGGTTAAATATCAGCAGGACTGAAGGTCTTTATAACAAGGACTTCTGAGTGCTGAGTTTGATGTCTGAGCAGATGTCAGGGTTTGAAAGCGACTTTTGAAAGCTGGAGAAAAACCTTCATCCCTCTGATGTACGCTGCTTTCATGCTCTTCATAATGGTCATCTATTTTCAGAGACATTTTCAGGACAGCCTTTTATACACTCGCCCGTGGTGATGTTCTTCCATCGAGAGTGTAATTATGACGAGGTCGTGCAACGAGATCGCCGTCGTTCAACGTCCCTCTGTCCACGATTTAACTACGCAGTGTTCCAGTAGGACGTTTTTCAGTGCATCTCAGAGCACAAACCAAGCCATGAAGTCCAAGGAATTGTCTGTAGACCTCTGAGACAGGATTGCATTGAGACACAGATCTGGGGATGAGGGACAGAAAGATTTCTGCAGCATTGAAGGTCACAATGAGCACAGTGTCCTCCATCATGCGTAAATGGAAGAAGTTTGGATCCACCAGGATTCTTCAGAAAAATGCAGCATATTTTTTTTTTTTTTTTACAAATTTCGGGACCTTAACTTTCCACACTTTCCACAATGTCATCTTTCAGACTCAAGTCCATACATTACTTACAGTAGACGTGGTGTAAAAAGGGGCGGGGCTTCTGTGACTTTAAATTTAATGAGTTAAAAAACACAGAGGCCACTGTCAATCATTCCCTAATTGTACCATATGTTGATAGGATTGTCATTGGAGCATTTTAGAAATCCTCCCTAATATTTGCAAACCACGAAGTGCATTTCTCAAAACCACGTTGAGTTTCTTACAAAAGTTTTCTTAAAATCCTCAAGTAAGTATTTGTGTGAAAGAACATCTCAGTCCCATCAGAATGATGAGTTCTTTTGTTATTTTTTACAGACAAGATCATGATGTCAGTGTGACCCTGCACAGATTCAGTGTTTCCTGATCAGGCTGAATTTCTTCTGTACCACATTTACGAATCTCAACAGCACAAATGTATTTATTTGATTTATTATTGATTGAAGAGACCGAACAGGATTCACACTTTTACTCTTTTAGTGTTCGTTCGTTTCCTGGTTGTTTATTTATTTTTAGAATTTGTAATTCTGTGATTCGCCAATTTAAGGTTCATGAGATTCACCTTTGACCTCTTTTAGAGAAGGAGTTGATTATTGGTTGATCTGATGTCGTTCACTCGCTTTCATCAGTGACATTCAAGATTCAACTGCACAATTCATCATTTCAACACATTTACAATAAAAAGTAGAATAGATATTTTAGATGACAGATTCTGACAAATGGTTTAAACATTTTACATTTAATAACTTATACAGTGAACTGATGCTGAGATGTTTTGGGGGTTAAAACTATTCAGGTGAAACCAGTAGAATATATTTTGATGAACATCATACAAGGAACTGATAATGTATCACAGCTTTATCTAGAGTTCTCTATAGTAATGCACATTGAGATAGACAGACAGACAGACAGACAGACAGACAGACAGACAGACAGACAGAAATAGATAAATAAATAGATAGATAGATAGATAGATAGATAGATAGATAGATAGATAGATAGATAGATAGATAGATAGATAGATAGATAGATAGATAGATAGATAGATAGACAGACAGACAGACAGACAGACAGACAGACAGAGAGAGAGAGAGAGAGAGAGAGAGAGAGAGAGAGAGAGATAGATAGATAGATAGATAGATAGATAGATAGATAGATAGATAGATAGATAGATAGATAGATAGATAGATAGATAGATAGATAGATAGATAGATGAGTAAATCAGTGAACGATGGGAAACTGCTCCACAGCACACTTCATTCAGTTTGTTGTAGGAATGGGTGTTTATGTGAAAGCCATCAGCAGGAGTGACTGTTAATGACGCTGTATTAAAGACTTCTTAGTTCATTTTCGACAGTAAAAGTGACTCGACACTTATTTAGCAGCAGCAGCAGTAAAGACGCAATCGTCTACTGATACTCAACAGTCTGTTCAGTTCATGAAATTAGACAAAGAGCACGATGTTCTGCCACTACTGAAGAGAGATCTTATCTACACATGCATGTGAAAATATCTATATCATACTGTTGTGTGTTACTGTTTATTACCTCCTGGTCAGTGTGATTGCTGTATTGTGATTGGCTGGAAGGAGTTTAGGTGTGAATAGTGGATTGTGATTGGCTGGAAGGAGTTCAGGTGTGAATAGTGGATTGTGATTGGCTGGAAGGAGTTCAGGTGTGAATAGTGGATTGTGATTGGCTGGAAGGAGTTTAGGTGTGAATGCTGGATTGTGATTGGCTGGAAGGAGTTTAGGTGTGAATAGTGGATTGTGATTGGCTGGAAGGAGTTCAGGTGTGAATGCTGGATTGTGATTGGCTGGAAGGAGTTCAGGTGTGAATGCTGGATTATGATTGGCTGAAAGGAGTTCAGGTGTGAATAGTGGATTGTGATTGGCTGGAAGGAGTTCAGGTGTGAATAGTGGATTGTGATTGGCTGGAAGGAGTTCAGGTGTGAATAGTGGATTGTGATTGGCTGGAAGGAGTTTAGGTGTGAATAGTGGATTGTGATTGGCTGGAAGGAGTTCAGGTGTGAATAGTGGATTGTGATTGGCTGGAAGGAGTTCAGGTGTGAATAGTGGATCGTGATTGGCTGGAAGGAGTTCAGGTGTGAATAGTGGATTGTGATTGGCTGGAAGGAGTTCAGGTGTGAATAGTGGATTGTGATTGGCTGGAAGGAGTTTAGGTGTGAATGCTGGATTGTGATTGGCTGGAAGGAGTTTAGGTGTGAATAGTGGATTGTGATTGGCTGGAAGGAGTTCAGGTGTGAATGCTGGATTGTGATTGGCTGGAAGGAGTTCAGGTGTGAATGCTGGATTATGATTGGCTGAAAGGAGTTCAGGTGTGAATAGTGGATTGTGATTGGCTGGAAGGAGTTCAGGTGTGAATAGTGGATTGTGATTGGCTGGAAGGAGTTCAGGTGTGAATAGTGGATTGTGATTGGCTGGAAGGAGTTTAGGTGTGAATAGTGGATTGTGATTGGCTGGAAGGAGTTCAGGTGTGAATGCTGGATTGTAATTGGCTGGAAGGAGTTCAGGTGTGAATGCTGGATTATGATTGGCTGGAAGGAGTTCAGGTGTGAATGCTGGATTGTGATTGGCTGGAAGGAGTTCAGGTGTGAATGCTGGATTGTGATTGGCTGGAAGGAGTTGGTGTGAGTTCACAGCCTTGAACACACAGGTAGATGGTGATCAGTTTAACGAATGCGCTGCTCAGACACACATTTTTACTGAGCTTTATGGAGGAGTTTTGCATGTGGTGGAACTTCTATGGTGAATATGGAGATTTTAATAAGCATTTTTAGGCACAGGATAAATTTGGAGATGAATTAGAGAAGAAAATATGAAATAGAACAAAACACAGCACCAGGAGATACTCCAATAGATTCATTATTAGTAGAGACACTGCACAAAATAAGTATGTAAATAGATGTCATTTTTTGCACTACTTTATCTCCTGGTGTGAAGACGGTGGTGAGACCTTCGTTGTACGGTTTTGAGACAGTGGCATAGATGAAAAGACAGCAGGTGGAGATGGAGATGCTGAGATTTTCATCGAGAGTGAATGAGGATTGAGTATAAACAGGATTTGAAATAAGTTTATTAGAAGGACCAGGCAGGTAGGACGTTTTGAAGACACGGTGAGAGAGATGGTTTGGTCATGTGCAGAGGAGGAACATGGGGCATATCAGTAGAAGAATGTTGAGGAAGGAGGAAAAAAAGAAGGTCAATGAGGAGGTTTATGGCTGTGTTGAGAGAAGACATGCAGGTGGTTGGTATGAAAGAAGAAGATGAAGAGGACAGAGTGGAATAGAGACAGATGATCCGCTGTGGTGACCCCTAACAGGAGCAGAAGAAAGAAAGAAGACTTTTTCTGTGTGTGGTTTGGAGCAGCAGAATTCAGCAGAATATGTGAGTCGTATATACACGTTTTTCATCCTCCTGTCCTTCTTTCCTTTATCCTTTACCAACCAATTCTCTTACCTACTTTTTTCCTTTCCTTCTTCCTTCCTTCATTCATTCATTTTTTTCTCTACTCCTTCCTACCTTCCTACCTTAGTTCCTTCCTTTCATCCTTCCTTCCTTCTGTCCTTCAGTCTTTCTTTCCTTCTGTCATTTTTCACTTCATTCTTTTTTTCATTCTTTTCTTTGTGACTTATTTTCTTCATTCTATCATTCTTTATATTTTTTTCCTTCAAGCAACTGAATTAATGATCATATCATTTTTATGTTAATTTTCCCATTATTTATTTTAAATTGAGCAATTTAGGAACTGATTTATTTTCTACAATACAATAAAATCATTCAAATTAACAGTTAAAAAAAGAAATTGTTATTATTGTTAATATTAATAATAATAATAATAATAATAATAATATTTTTATTATTATTATTATTATTATTATTATTAATAATAATAATAATAATAATAATAATAATAATAATAATAATAATAATAATAATAATGATAATATTATTAATAATAATAATAATAATAATAATAATAATAATAATAATAATAATAATATTATTAATAATAATAATAATAATAATAATAATAATAATAATAATAAAAATATATTGCAGATTATTTTGATCCATTCAGTCAGTTTTGCTCTGAAAGTTTGAACTTGTCAGTGCTGGGAAATGACCGTGGTATAAAGTGATAATAATCCACAGATAAATGTGAAGCCACTTCACCTTGGAAATGATGTTTTGATTATTTATAAGAGAAGCAATTCCATTCTATAATTCAATCTTTATGATTAACCTCAACAGCGATGGAACTAAAATGAATGGAGATTCGGTGATACCCAGATGAGGATGGGTTCCCCTTTTTAAGTCTGGTTCTGGTGTAAGGTTTCTTCCTCATGCCATGTTCGGAGGTTCTTCTTTTGCCAGTACTGATAAAATAATTATAAAACACGATGTTCTTGCCACAAAAAAGTTCATCAGGCTCTGAACTGGTCACCTTTTGAACATCATAAGTGAAATGGTACATTTACATACATGGAACTTATCCGGAACGACTTATAATTTTTTAGATGAATGAGCAGTTGAGAGTTAAGGGCCTTGCTCAAGGGCCCAGCAGTGGCATACTGATGGTGCTGGGATTAAAACTCATGATCTTCTGATCAGGAATCAAACATTAAGCTACCACTTCCCCAGTATTGACAAATCTTTCTGTAGAAGAATGTCTGTAGAAAGTTCTCCCACCATTTTTAACCCCTTAATCCAATGCTAAGTTCCAGTGTCTATTTGTCTAATGGAATTCTTGCTCATTTCCAGACCACTGATTGGTTGTTATCATTGAAGTGTTTTTTTGTTGTTGTTCTGCTCAGGATAAAGGCTCAATATAAAAGCAGTTCTCATTCTGCTCCTTTCCCAGTGCTTCATATCGAAGCTTCACAAAAGGTTGTGGATTTCTGATTTGTCCACTCCAGCACCATCCTGTACCTGAGAGTTTATTCACATCCCCGAGACGAGATGTTTATTGTGTAGTCATGACGAGGACGAATCGAGGTCGTTTCTCATCTGCCTCACGAGTTTGTAGATCACACGTCGCTTTTTCCATTTCCATCCATGAAATTTTCATGAAGTCTGTTTTGTTCACATCAGAGTTACTAATAGAAAGTGCAGCTCTCCGGTCCGAATGTGAATCTCAGCTGAAGTGTAAAAGACTGATGGAGCTGCTGAAAGTGCGCTGGACATCAATTTAGCGGAAACGAACAGGTTCTGAGAGTGGAGAAAGATGGGGCTGAAAAGAAGAGATGAAGGGAGGATCTGGGGGTAAAAAAGGTAAAAGCAACTAGATCACTAGAGCAAATGGAAAGGATGGAGTGAAGGGCTGAGTGCTGAAGAGTGTATATACTGAAATAGGATTAAGAGATCTCAGGAAATGGAGAGAGAGAGAGAGAGAAAGAGAGCGAGAGAGAGAGAGAGAGAGGGAGAGGGATAGAGAGAGAGAGGAAGAGGGAGAGGGAGAGGGAGAGATAGAGAGAGTGGTGGGAGAGAGAGAGAGAGAAAGAGGGAGGGACAGAGAAAGAGGGAGGGGAGAGAGGAGAGAGAGTGAGGGAAAGGGGAGTGAGAGTGAGAGAGTTAGAAAGAGAGGAAAGAATGAAGAGAGAGAGAAAGAGAGAGAGGAAGAAGAGTGAGAGAAGAGAGAGAGAAAGAGGAAGGAGAGAGAGGAAGAAACAGAGAGGGGAAGGGAGGGGAGAGAGAGAGAGAGAGAGAGAGAGAGAGGAGGGCGAGAGAGAGGGAGGAACAGAGAGAGGGCAAGGGAGGGGGAGAGAGAGAGAGAGAAAGAGGAAGGGAGAGAGAGAGGGAGAAACAGAGAGAGGGGAAGGGAGGGGAGAGAGAGAGAGAGAGAGAGAGAGAGGATTTGACTCCCTAAAGCTTGAATAAATGGTGTTATATCTGAGGCACATTGCAGAAATCCAGGACGTTTTTCTGTGTTTATTTAAAAAGACGTATATTTCTTGGCTCATAAGTATTAGGGATCTGCATCTCTGTCATTGAGGCTGATGTGATTTGTAATCAACGATACGACACATTCATTAATCTTTCATATAAAGCAGCTACAGATGTGATACGATAAGATTCACCTCATTACCATAAAATAAAACCAGACGTTCTTTTCCTGTTGTGTCTGCAGGAAGTTACAGCTCTACCTCTGCCATGTTAATCTGGATTCTATGTGACTCTCAGGACACGCCTCCGTCTCCGTAGTGTTGCGATACGTCATGTTCACGTAGCAGCAGCGGTGCTGAGAGAACGTGCTCGACAAGTCAGGACTTCCTGTGGGACTGATGGCGGTAAAAACAGGTGCGATATTCAGACACAGAGCAAAAGTAAATGCCCCGCTACAGTATGAGTTTTAAGGATAAGATCTAACAGGATCAGATGTGACGTATGAAAATATAGACTTTATGTGAATATGAAGTTTCCTTCCCTCCTTCCTCTCTCCCAATCCTTCCCCTCCGTCTTTTTCCTCCTTCCCTTTCCCTTCTATCCTTTATTCTTTACTTATTTTTATTCTATTCTTCTTTCCTTCCTTATTTTCCTCCCTTTCTTTACATTTTGTCCCAATTGGTACTGATCTCTGTCCATATTTATTTCTCTCTTTATATTCCCTCCATCATCCCTTCATTTTACTTTAAACTTTTCATTCTGTTTACATTGACAGTGTTTAGCAGACGCCCTGATCCAGAGCAGGTGAGGGATAAGGAACTTACTCAGTGGTATCTTGGTGGTGCTGCTATCTGAGTTCATAAGTTTCTGATCAGAGGTCCAATATCTTACCCACTACCACTTCCCTTCTTCCCACTGAAAGAGCGACGATGAGACCGGGATTAATCTAAGACGAAAACTCGGTCTTTCTCTTGGTGCTGTAAGCTGCTGGATGCTAATGATGTGATGAATGGTATGATGGAGAAGCTGAGATGTTCACCATCATCCCTTACTGCACTCACTGCTCTTTAACACAGGCCGCAGATGGTTTGGGTTTGGATCACCATCATTGTTCTACATGGCAGCGGTAAGTGCACGCACGCGCGCACACACATGCACACACACACACATACACATACACACACACGGCCAACTGCGAGCGCCAAAGTGGCCTGGCAGCACGAGTGAAAGAGAATCGATGTAATCCAAGTCCGAGATTCTCTCTGATTACACAGTCAGGAAAATGTGCATGTACAGACTCACCAAGTGAGGGAGAGGAGGGGGTTAGGGGGTGTTGGGAGTTGTTAGGGAGATTGTTGGGTGGTTGTTAGGGAGGTTGTTGTGGGGTTGTTAGGGGGGGTTGTTGGGTGGTTGTTAGGAAGGTTGTTGGGGAGGGGTTGTTATGAAGGTTGTTGGGGAGGTTGTTGGGGGTTGTTAGAAGGGTTGGTTGGGGGTTGTTGGGGAGGCTGTTAGAAGGGTTGGTTGGGGGTTGTTGGGGAGGTTGTTAGAAGGGTTGGTTGGGGGTTGTTGGGGAGGTTGTTAGAAGGGTTGGTTGGGGGTTGTTGGGGAGGTTGTTAGAAGGGTTGGTTGGGGGTTGTTGGGGAGGCTGTTAGAAGGGTTGGTTGGGGGTTGTTGTGGAGGTTGTTGGGGGTTGTTTCAAACTGATTCAACTGATTAAAAAAAAAGTAAATGTTATTTGCAATAAATATGATAAAAGGTATAATATATTTGATATAAATTAAAGTTTTTTGTTTTGTTGCTCTACTTTAAGTTAAAAAAAAAAAAAAAAAAAAACTGAAAAACAGCAGTAAAATGAGCAGGAGTTTGGACTGAATGCGGACATCAGCTCAGCTGTTTATTCCACTTTATTTTTTGCTGATTCAGGAGTTTTTGGAGAAGTGGAAAAGGTTCTGCTCTCAGACTCTATTATTACTGAGTTATATAAGATGTGGATTCTGTCTCTGAGGAGTTTTTTCAAGACCCGTAAACAGAACGACCTTCTGGTAAAAAGCTTTGGACTGGATATACATCACACTGGTAGAGAGAGAGAGAGAGAGAGAGAGAGAGAGAGAGAGAGAGAGTGTTCGTGAAGTTCAGATATAGTCATATTTCAGTAATTTTTTCCTGTTTTAGTTGCATTTTCCTATGAGCAAAGGATTTATAATATCCACAGTACGGCTAAAAGTTGGGTGACTCCTCAGCATAAGGTTTTTTATTTATCTCCTTTCACATTTAGTCTCCATTTGCTCTTATAGTCACCTTCACTCTTCTCTAAAGATGTTCCACTAGTTTTTATGGAGATTTGTGAAGATTCATTCAAGAAAAGAAAAGAAAAGAAAAGAAAAGAAAAGAAAAGAAAAGAAAAGAAAAGAAAAGAAAAGAAAAGAAAAGAAAAGAAAAGAAAAGAAAAGAAAAGAAAAGAAAAGAAAAGAAATATCTCACAGAAGGGTTCAGTTTTAATGTTTTTTTTTTTTTTTTTTTAGCTAGGATTAGGCCACGCCCACTTTGGGTTTATATCTAAATAAAGCTACTTAGCGCATTAAACTGGAACAGCTATAGAGCTATAGACTGTTCTTTACACACACACACACACACACACACACACACACACACACACACACACACGAGCTACACCCTGCAAAGGCTTACATCACCTGATTAGCATGTAGCTATCTATCATCGTATGCTACGTAGCTAGGGTATTGGCTTCTGCAGTATTTTTTTACAGCGATGTGATTCATTATTAATAGTTCAGCTTTATTATATGCTATGATATTAAAAAAAGTTGAACGCAACAGAACCTGAATGCAAAAAGTGGGCAGGGCAAAGACAAAGATCGTTCCTTTAAGTATGAAAAACACGAATGACTTCTCGCCTTTTATGATGATGGAGTGAAAACGGAGTAAATGGTCACATGGTGTGAATTTGTGAAATATACAGTACACCACCACTCCTTTTAACGCTCAGCTGACATTTTCCCCACAGGCTCTGCCCACACGCTGGGGCAAACCGAGCCCCTTTACCTCGCAGAGCTCGGGCTTTATAGCACACAGCGTGCTGTTCATCAGCATGGAGACTGCAGAAGGTCACACACACAATACTTTCTTAACACCATCTTCTTGTACAGTGTTAGCTTTACTCCATGTGATTTACTTCTGGACCCAAAGGGGTGCCAAAACTTAAAAAAACAGCACTGGAATTGTGAAGCAGGAAAGTCTTTGGAATCTGGACTTTTCCATGGTCCAACAGTACAATTCTGCTGAAACTAGATCTTCCAGAAACTGATCCATGTGTCACACATGACATTGTGACGGCCATTTTGAGACGCGAACATGAGACTGAATCAGAGTCTGTGCTTCATGAATGCCATTTTATTTCCTTTAAATTAATAATCAGCCACCGTAGCACACTCTACTACACCTCTGTCATGCGGCCTCATAGCCTGGTTAGTTAGCTAGCTACAATATGGACCAGCTAGCAAGAAAACATTTGCAGATCTCAGCAGATTTTTGTCTTTTCACGTCTAGAAAGGATAAACCAAGTCATTTTGGTTGCACAAGCCAGTGCACTCTTAGTGCCGGTCCCAAACTCGGATAAATGGGGAGGAGCACTAGGAGTGCACTGGCTTGTGCAACCCTAATGACTGGGTTTATTCTTTCTAGAATCCTCTTTAGGGGTGATTCTGAAGGAAGAGTACAGTTAGAGTGTAGTGGAGGTGAAGAGAGTTTCTGATAGGGTGATGAATGTGAAGCTGGAAGTTGAAGAGGTGATGATAAATGTCATCAGTGCCTATGCTCCACAAGTGGGTTGTGAGATGGAGAGGAAGTAAAAATTCTGGAGTGAGTTAGATGAAGTGGTAAAAGGTGAACCTAGGAATGATTGGGGCAGACTTTAATGGGCATGTAGGTGAAGGGAACAGAGGTGATGAGGAGGTGATGGTAGGTATGGTTTTAAGGAGAGGAATGTGGAAGGGCAGATGGTGGTAGATTTTGCTAAAAGGATGGAAATGGCAGTGGTGAATACGAATTGTAAGAAGAAGGAGGATCATAGAGTGACATATAAGAGTGGAGGAAGGTGCACACAGGTGGACTATGTTCTATGTATGAGATGCAACCTGAAGGAGATTGGAGACTGTAAGGTGTTGGCGGGGGACAGTGTAGCTAGACAGCATCGGATGGTGGTCTGTAGGATGGTTTTGGAGGTGAAGAAGAAGAGGAGGAGAGTGAAGACTGAAAGTAGAATAAGATGGTGGAAACTGAAGGAGGAAGATTGTAGTGTGAGGTTCAGTGAAAAGGTCAGACAAGAGCTCGGTGGTGGTGAAGAGGTGCTGGATGATTGTGGAACCACTGCAGGAGTGATGAGGGAGACAGTTAGAAAGGTACTTGGTGTGACATCTGGAAATAGAAAGGAAGACAAAGAGACATGGTGGTGGAATGAGGAAGTGCAGGAGACCAGAAGGAGAAAGAGGTTGAAGAAACAGAATTGGGATCAACAGAGTGATGAGAAAAGTAGGCAGGAGTACAAGGAGATGCGGCAGCAGGTAAAGAGGGATGTGGCGAAAGCCAAGGAAAAGGCATATGAGGAGCTGTAGGAGACGTGGGACACTGAGGAAGGAGAAAAGGATTTGTAGCGATTGGCCAGGCAGAGGAACCGAGCTGGGAAGGATGTGCTGCAAGTTAGCGCAACAAAGGATGGAGATGGAAATGTGTTGTGAGGAGAGTGTGTTGAGAAGGTGGAGGGGATATTCTGAGCATCTGATGAATGAGGAAAATGAGAGAGAGAGAAGGTTGGATGATGTGGAGATGGTGAAGCTCCTGCTGGATAGGATTAGTAAGGAGAAAGTGAGAGCACCGATGAAGAGGATGAAGAGTGGAAAGTCGGTTGGACCAGATGAGATTACAGTAGAAGCGTGGAGATGTTTAGGTGAGGTGCAGTGGAGTTTTTAATTCAGATTATTTAACACAATTCAGGAAGGTAAGAAGATTCCTGAGGAATGGAGAAGGAGTGTGCTGGTACTGATCTTTAAGAAGACCTGCAGTAACTACAGGGGAATTAAGTTGATCAGTCACACAATGAAGTTATGGGAAAGAGTAGTGGAAGCCAGGCTGAGAGAAGAGGTGACCATCTGTGAGCAACAGTATTGTTTCATGCCGAGGAAGAGCACCACAGATGCATTATTTGCTTCGAGAATGTTAATGGAGAAGTATAGAGAAGGACAGAAGGAGCTGCATTGTGTGTTTGTGGATTTAGAGAAAGCGTACGACAGGGTGGAGAGAAGAGTTGTGGTATTGTATGAGGAAGTCTGGTGTGTCAGAGAAGTATGTGAGGGTGGTGCAGGACATGTATGAGGACAGTGTGACAGCAGTGAAGTGTGCAGTAGGAACGACAGACTGGTTCAGGGTGGAGGTTTGTGGATGATATTGTAATTTGTGGTGAGAGTAGGCAGCAGGTTGAGAAGAGCCTGGAGAGGTGAAGGTACACGCTGGAGAGAAGGGGAATGAAAGTCAGTAGGAGTAAGACAGAGTACATGTGTGTGAATGAGAGGGAGGGCAGTGGAGGGGTGCGGTTGCAGGGAGAAGAGGTGGAGAAGGTGGAGGAGTTACTAAAAGACAGGAGGTGGAGCTGGAGGTAGCAGAGCTGAAGATGCTGAGATGTTCATTGGGAGTGACGATGATGGACAGGATTGGAAATGAGTTTATTAGAGGGACAGCGCATGTAGGACGTTTTGGAGACAAGGTGAGGGAGGTGAGATTGAGATGATTTGGACATGTGCAGAGGAGGGACATGGGGTATATCAGTAGGAGAATGCTAAAGATGGAGCCACCAGGAAGGAGGAAAAGAGGAAGACCAAGGAGGAGGTTTATGGATGTGATGAGGGAAGACATGCAGGTTGTTGGTGTGAAAGAGGCAGATGTAGAGGACAGGGGTTATGGAGACAGATGATCCACTATAGAGACCCCTAATGGAGGAAGCAAAAAGAAGAAGAAGAAGAAGAAAACTTTCAGAGAGAAAAGCTGGGAGGATGTTCCACTAGATTTTGTGGAGATTTATAAAGATTTATTAAACCCCAAATGCGTTACTAAAGTCCGGTACTGATGTAGGTGAAGTGTGGAGGCCTGGGGTGAAGTCCGCATTCACATTCATTCCAATAGGGTTAAAGCTCTATAGCAAGATCACTAAAGATTTTCCACTTCAACAGATTTACACCATTTCTTTATTAACTTCTGAGGTAACGAGTGTTTTTATCTGCTACAACATGGTAGTTCAGTCGTTAAAGTATTCGACTCTGGATCAGAAGGTCAGAGGTTCAAATACCAGCACCACCAAAGCTATATGGACATCTTATCTTTTATACGGCAATAATGTAAATGTGGGAACTCATTGCACAGTGCAGTGAAGAGCTTTTTATAGGCATAAAAAATGCAATCTGAATTCTATTTACATGCTTTAAAAAAATGTGAAAAATGTGTTTTTTTGGACACTGCCTGTCCCAAAAAAAAGTCAGACTCATATATTTCGTCTGACCGCCTTTAGCTTTGATGCCACAGCATTCATGGCATCGATTCCAAAAAGCTACTGCATTGTCACAACATTTATTGCACTCCGGAGTTGCAGTAATTTTTTTCCAAGATCTTGTATAGATAATAGGAAAGTCGGACCTCCACGCAAAGTCTTCTCCACACACATCCCAAAGATCCTCAATGGGGTTACGGTCTGGACAGAAAATGACGTCTCATGCTCCCTGAACCACTTTTACAATTTGAGCCCGATCAATCCTGAAATTGTCACCTTGGAAAATTCCCGTGCCATCAGGGTAGAGAAAATACACTGATGGAATAACCTGGTCATTCAGTATATTTAGAAAGTCAGCTGACCTCATTTTTTGGGCACATAACGTTGCTCAACCGAGACCTGACTGACTGCAGCGACCCCAGATCCCAGCACTGCCCCCACAGGCTTGTATGGTAGGCACTAGGTGTGATGTGTACATCAGTTCATCTGCCCCTGATGCGCCAATTATTCTGGAACAGGGTAAATCTGGACTCATCAGACCACATGACCTTCTTCTATTGCTCCAATCTTTATGCTGCCTAGCAAATTGAAGAATTTTTTATATGATTAGCCTCACTGATAAGTTGTTTTCTTAAGGCTTCACAGTTGTTTAGTCCCTTGAGCTCCGTTCACATTGTGCGTGTGGAAATGTTCTTACTTTCAACATTAAACATAGCCGTGAGTTCTACTGTTGTTCTTTTACAATTTCATTTCACAAAATGATGATGAAATCTGAACTAGACCTTTAAGTTCTCATTTACATTGCCCTCATTTTGGACATTAGAAACTCCACCGTAGGTAATAACCCCTGCTTCGACGCACAATTAGGTCCCCGAGCAGGTGTGTGGTCAGAGAGCGAGTCCAGGAACCTATAAATGGGGAAACCTGAATGCACCTTTATTTGGCACTCGCTCAGGGCTTCCACTCAATAATCTCAAATGCTGGATTTTCCAGCCCATTTGACTCACTGCCAAGCGTTGATGGTGCACCTGTAGCCTTGGAGAGCCACGTTAGCATTGTGCGAGGATTCAGGTGTAGCTGCAGAGGCGGCTGTGAATGGGAATGCTAATGAGGCGCGGGTAAGCGAGGCTAGCGCTGAGAGGTCGGCTGTAGCGGTAAACATTGTCTTCGCACGCAATGCCGCTTTCGTTCCTTTTTTGTTTTGCTCACCAGCTAAACAATAAGCCGTAGTTTATCCGATTTATCATTAAAATGTCTGGCACAAACCCCAGGGAGAGAAAAATGGAAACTAGTGTCATCAATGCGACAGTTTCTTTCTCCTGAGACAACGCCTTCTCCTCTCACTGAAGTTGAATTCTGGGCTCTGATTGATCAGAAGGTGTTGATTAATTCTCTAGAACTGCAGTCCTGACGATATCAATACAATCGTTTTAATTCATGATCGTTTCCATAGCGACAGCATGTTCGCAGCAACACATACGATGCATTAAAACACAGATGAATGAACACGTTTAAGTAACAGTTTAAAGAAAATAGAGAGGATTTTATAGAGAAGCTGATGAAGAAAAAGTTTAGTTCCTATTTGCTATTATAATAACTTTCACTCTTCCAGGAAGATGTTTGACTAGATTTTGTGGAGATTCGTTCAGCCACAACGGTGTTAATAAAGTCAGGTACTGATGTAGGTGAGAAGGTGAGGAGGCCTGGGGTGCACTCAGAGATGTAATATTAATTCATGTTTAATAGGGTTGGAGCTCTATAGCAGGAGATCTTCTAGTGAAACTCATAAAAAGCAGATCTTCATGGTGCACAAGGGCATTGTCATGCTGGAACAGGTTTTGGTCTCATAGTTCAATTGAAAGCAAAAGTTCATGCCACCAAACGCACTCAGACATCAGATACAATTGTGTGCTTACAACTTTGTGGAATAGTTTGGGGAAGATTCACATACGGTTGGGAATAGTGGGTGTCCGAATACTTTTGGGATTGCATGTAACTGCTCTAGTGTGTGATACAGAGTGCAAACTTCATCACAAACTACCAGCTGTTGATTTGCATACATTTGTTTTTATCAAATTATTATATTCAATGTCATGAAATTAATTCTTTTTACTTTTCTAAAGTGTAAAACATACACAAAATGACAACATTACACAACAAAATTACACAACATTTACAAAATGGAATTGTAAAAACAATTAATTATATATATATATATATATATATATATATATATATATATATATATATATATATATATATATATATATAAATTTTCAGAAAAAGAAAATTTGCTGATTTTATAATATATATATATATATACATTTGTTTTCTTTTTTTGTTTATATATGTATAATAAATAAATAAATAAATGTATAAATTTATGTAATACTATTTATATAAATATATATAACATTTGGAAAAAATCTGAAATGTTTTTATTTATTATTTTTCTATATAAATTAGAATCAGAACCAGAATTGATCAAGTATTTTTCAAGGGTTTTTTTTTACCTATATAATTTTTACATTGTACTTATTTCTTTCATTTTCTTTATTATTATTATTATTATTATTATTATTACAATTATTATTATTATTTATTTTAAATCCATTTTTTTCTCTTTATAATTGATTTCTTTTTATTTTGTTTTACACATTACAAAAAAAATAATAAGTTTTGTGACATTTAACATAATAATTTGATTATATATATATATCAATAATAAAATCAATCATCAAAAATCAAATATGATTTAATTAAAAGAAAATGATGTATCATGACCTAATTGATCACAATATTGATTTGACTGATATATATCGTCCAGCTCTATATGAGATTTCTGGCTAAAGAGAAAGTAAATGAAATAATCTGATGTGGATGAAAAAGAATAATTCCAGCATCTGTCTTCCAGAAAACTCCAGCAACATATAATTATTTATGTTAAAGCGAATATTTGCACTAAAATTTGTGTTTGATCTGCCTGTGTACATCTAATATTACTGTGATAATAAAAAAAACACCTCACAGTGTTTTGTCTGTATTTAGAAGTACAGCAGCAGACTTTATTATCTAGCAGCTTGTTGTTCTGACACTGGGTCGGTATCCCACAAGGCATCAGTGCACCGAGCGCTCGTTCCTCTCACTTCCATCCCAGCGCTTCCCAATTATACACCATCGAGCGCCAATTACGGCCGACCCCAAACGACCAGGCATTCATCACAAACCTCAGGAGTGAACTCCATCGGGAGCTTGTGCATTATCATGTGCATAAATTCGGCTCCGATTCTGACGCCGTAACGTTATCTGCCGAAAGCTACCAGTCTAAACACGAGCGATCACCAAGGCCGGGGTTCTCCGCTCTGTAACAGAGGGGCCGAGACCAAGAGGGTGCTTAATGATGAATGAGCAATTATCCCAACATCTGCTGCCTCTATTTTTTTGGTTTGTTTAGCCAAGTGCTGCTAAATAAAGAGTACAATAATAATAATAATAATTATCTTTGAGGAAATAACAGCCATCCAGTTACCCTCCAGGGGGGAGATATAGGGGCTGATGAGGTCTCCTATAATTCCTGTGCCAGTTTTTTTTCCCCAAACAGAGACTTAAATGTTAATGGACACCTGAGCATAAGATTGGTATGTGCATCTTTTTTAATATTCCATTCCACATTTAGTCCAAATCTGCTGGTGCAATGAGCTCCACTCTTCTGGGAAGATGTTTCACTAGAGTTTGTGGAGATTCGTGCAGTCGGAAGGGTGTTAGTAAAGTCAGGTAGTGATGTAGGTGAGGTGAGGAGGTCTGGGGTGCAGTCAGCGTTCACATTCACAACATTTCCTAGCAGCAATTATTACTCTATTAGGTTTGACGTACAGATGTTGCGTAATGCAGCTGTTAGCCGTGTGTCTGAGTGAACTTCCTGTCTGGACTCTGTGGCAAAAACAGTGCATCGACAAGAAGAAGAACGACAAGAAGAAACTCAGACGTTTCTGGGAAACTAATTAGACAACAAATTGGGCAATTGGATAACAGATGTCTCGGGAGGTGACGGGCCAAAACACACACACACACACACACACACACACACACACACACACACACTCACTCATTTACTCACGCACAGACTCGACTCGGGGCAAAACACCATAAAATACAAACCCACTCACACACTGTACAGAGGGGAGTTTACAGAGTGAATGATAATAAAAGCGTATTGAGACACAGCCATGATTCAGGATTACAGCAACCTTACCTGCAGCTTACATACACAACACACACACACACACACACACACACACACACACACACACACACACACAGACACCATTCTCCCATTTCAACAGCTCAATCAGACAGATATTCAGATTCCTCTTTTCACTATTTAAACACTGCACTGCTTCCAGCTGGGAAAAACTCCAGACTCAGCATTAACTCCCAACACACTTTCATCAGGCAGGTGGCAGCTCACGAGGAGCCAAACACAACCACACACACACACACACACACACACACACACACACACACACACACACACACACACACACAGCCCTTAGATGAGACGGTGAATCTCCCTCTGCCTCTCAGCAACTTTCTCTCTCTCTCTCTCTCTCTCTCTCTCTCTCTCTTTCTCTCTCAAGAGCTAATCAGTGGGCTGATTTTTTTATTTTGTTTTCTTTTTCCAGTCAGATGGATTTGTAGGAGTTTGGCTCCGAAAGCGTCGTATTGAGAGCAGATCTGTCACTCTGCCGAATAACAGACAGACTCACAGCTTCTCTGGTGTGTACAGAATACTGAGCTGCATGAATTCCATTTGCATGGTGATGTACAGCGTTCTTCTAATCTTAAAATGAATTTGCTCTGGTCCCGAACTGATCCTGATTTGATCCTGCACTGATTCTTTGCTGATCTTAAAATGATTCTGTTCTTATCCTGAACTCATCCTGAACTGATCCTGCACTGATTCTATGCTGATCCTACACTGATTCTGCACTGATCTTGAACTGATCCTGAACCGACCCTGCACTGATTCTGAACTGATCCTGCACTGGTTCTGAACTGATTCTGCACTGATTCTGAACTGATCCTGCACTGATTCTAAACTGATCCTGAATTAAACCTGCACTGGTTCTGAACTGATCCTGCCATGATACTGCACTGATCCTGAACTGATTCTGGACTGATCCTGCACTGAGGAAAACATACAACCACGTCCTGTTTCAATCCCAATGTGTTAGGACGCCAAGGGAAACAAATACACAAATACAACGACAGTCTTTCAAGGCCTGGAGGGCACATATGAAAAAGTCTAAATGAAAAATATCCAAATCTCTCTACCTGAAGAATTCCATGAAAGAAAATCCATATCCATGCTGTTCTGCGATTCCGGCACACACCACATTCGCCGACGCACCGATCAGCGTCCCGTTACCTGCAACAAACAAACAAATAAATAAACAAACAGACAGACAGACAGACAGACAGACAGACAGACAGACAGATAGATAGATAGATAGATAGATAGATAGATAGATAGACAGACAGACAGACAGACAGACAGACAGACAGACAGACAGACCGACAGATGCATGTATAAATAAATAAATCGGTGAATAGACGGATGGGTAAATAATGGATGGATGGATGGATGGATGGATGGATGGATGGATGGATGGATGGATGGATGGATGGATGGATAGATGGATAGATAGATAGATAGACAGACAGATAGATAGATAGATAGATAGATAGATAGATAGATAGATAAGTAAATATATAAATCAATCAATAAAAGATAAATAGATAGATACAGAGAATAGAAAATAAATCTAAACATTTTGGCCAATCAGAAGACAGAATTCAGCACCATAAGCACAGAGCCATCCTGTCATTTTACAGCAACTCGTTTCAAAACCGAGGGCTGAGGAGGATAAACGTGAAAAGCGAAAATAAAATGAGTGTGAGTGGTGAAACCCGGGGCAGATGTGTGCTCGAGAGAGCTCCTCCTGTCTCCACTTCAGACACGATTGCTTTCTGATGAAGGCGGCAGGCTGAGGCGTCTCTACCTGAGGGTTGTGGAGCTATTTTAGAAATAAATGAGAAATAGACCTGAGCTCAATCTGTGATTTACAGAAATGAGGGATAAGAAGATCCTCACTCGGGCTCGAGTCGATCAGAAGTAAGCAGTGTGCAGGTCTGAACTAAGAGATAAAACCAAAAATAAACCAAACACCTCATCAGACGTCCAACTCTAATGGGTTACGCCAGGGTCTCTCACAATGTGGACCATTATATAACTCTTTATATGGCCTTGATCTGCTGTCTGGCTGAGACTCGGCCCTTTACACGAAAACCTGTAATCCATACGTGATCAATATGTGACATAATGTGAACGCAACATGTGAATGCTATGTTGTTTCTAGTTATCAGAAATTATTGATATGAGGGAAAGAAATTACTTCAAAAGCAGACATCAAACAAATAATAATTCTTTAACATAAAAAAATGAATCAAGTGAATAAATTACTTGAATTGAAATAAAACGTATTAATCATGAGGATAATAATTACATTAAAATAAACTCGTGAATGAAAGAAATGGGAAAATGAATGAAAGCTGGGGAGAATCACATGCAAGAAAAGTGTGTAAATAAATTATGTTAAAAAATAAATGAACGTGAATAAATCCAACATTAAAATAAATTAATCATCTGCAAGAATCATAAGTAAATATGTGAAAATGTATTAATTAATCGCTTGATTGTTTGGTTGATCAATTGAAAGGTTGGTTGGTTGGTTGGTTGGTTGGTTGGTTGATCGATTGATTGATTAATAAAATGCAATCGTGTCAGGAAATTTTTTATGATAAAAAACTATACATATATGAAAAAGTAATCACATCTTTCACCAGCATTCAAATAAATGAACCACATGTACCATATGTGGATTATCTGAAAATCGTGTAACTGTAAATGCAGGAATTAATATTTGTTTAAGATTTGTAAGTGTAAAATTCCCATGAGAATGGTGTGATGGTTGAGGTGTGAAGGTTGTGATGGTTCACGTGTGAAGGTTCACGTGTGAAGTGTGTAATGGTTGATGTGTGAAGGCTCACTTGTGCAAGATGTAATGCTTGCACATGTGAAGGGTGTGATGGTTGAGGTGTGAAGGGTGTTAAGTTTTACGTGTTGTGTGTAATGGTTTATGTGTGAAGATTGTCAGGGTTCACGTGTGAAGGGTGTGATTGTTTGTGTGTGAAGGGTGTGATGGTTCATGTGTGAAGGGTGCGATGGTTCAGGTGTGAAGGGTGTGATGGTAAACACGTGTGAGGGGTGTGATGGTTAATGTGTGAAGGGTCATAAGTTTTACATGTGTTGTGTGTAATGGTTCACGTGTGAAGGGTGTGATTGTTCATGTGTGAAGGGTGCGATGGTTCACGTGTGAAGGGTCTGATGGTTGAGGTGTGAAGGGTGTGATGGTTCATGTGTAAAGGGGTGCGATGGTTTACGCGTGAAGGGTGCGATGGTTCACGTGTAAAGGTTGTGATGGTTCACGTGTGAAGGGTGTGATGGTTCACGTGTGAAGGGTGTGATTGTTCACGTGTGAAGGGTCTGATGGTTCACGTGTGAAGGGTCTGATGGTTCATGTGTGAAGGGTGCGATGGTTCACGTGTGAAGGGTCTGATGGTTCACGTGTGAAGGGTCTGATGGTTCACGTGTGAAGGGTGTGATGGTTCACGTGTGAAGGGTCTGATGGTTCACGTGTGAAGGGTCTGATGGTTCACGTGTGAAGGGTGCGATGGTTCATGTGTGAAGGGTGTGATGATTCATTTGTGAAGGGTGTGTTGGTTCACGTGTAAAGAGTGTGATTGTTTACATGTAATGAATGTGATGGTTCACGCGTGTTGAGTGTGATGGTGCACGTGTGACGGGTGTGGCGGTTGACATGTGAAGCGCGTGATGGTTGACGTGTAAGGGTGTGACGGTTCACGTGTGAAGTCTATTCAGTAAGGCCGACCCGAACCCAGAACTCTGAGTAGATAAAAACTCTCTGTAGCGATGTGCTTTTCGTTCCTGTAGAATCCGGGCTCAATACCACACGTTCTCACAACGACATGACTCCTGTCACAGCATCACCTCGATCAATAACACAGCTCTTTCTATTAGACCAGAGTGCTGTCTCACACACACACACACACACACACACACACACACACACACACACACACACACACATGCTTTGAGATGGCCTTGAGTCACACACAACACTTCCATCAGAATTAGCACAAAGTACACATTTCTGCAGCCTGGACACTCTGTACTACATCACAACTAAGTTACAGTGTCACTCACACACTTCAGGTTCATAACTGCACTTAAAACGCTATGGAATTTCCCTCTATGCATTGGTATACATGCTAATAATGGCTAAATGTAGCTTTATGAGGCATCATTAGAACCAAAAACAACTGGCAAAGAATTATAGTCATACTTACAGTAGGGGAAATAATTATTTGATCCCCTGCTGATTTTGTAAATTTACCCCTTTACAAAGAAATAAACAGTCTAGATTATTATTGTCGTTTTTTTTTTTTTTAACAGAGAGACAGAATATTAAAAAAAATGAATAAGAAGGTTCTCCTGATATCAACTCATTATGTGTATAAAAGACACCAGTCACAGAATCAACCTCTTCCATTCAAACCTCTCCACCACCATGGGAAAGACCAAAGATCTGTCAAAGGACATCAGGGACGAGATTGTGGACCTGCACAAGGCTGGAATGGGCTTCAAGACCATCAGATTGTTGTCTTGGCCGTTTGTTTTTCATTGTCATTGTCATGCTGGAAGACCCGTCCATGACCCATCTTCAATTGTTCTGCCTGAGGCCAGGAGGTTCTCATCCAAGCATCTACAGTTCATGGCTCTGTTCATGTGGTGAAGTTTTCCTGTACTCTCAGCAAAGAAACAGCCCCAAAAAGCTTCCTCCTCCATGTTTGACAGTGGCGATGGTGTTCTTGGGGTGTGATTCTGCATTTCTCTGCCTCCAAACACGGCAAGTCGAGTCGATGCCAAAGAGCTTAATTTTGGTCTCATCCAACCATATCATATTCTCCCAAATCTTTTCCGAATCATTCAGGTGTTCACTGGGACTGGAACTTCAGATGGGTCTGTTCATGTGCGTTCTTGAGCAGAAGGACCATGGTGTGTTACCAATGGTTTTTCTGATGACTGTGGTCCCAGCTGCCTTGAGATTATTAACAAGCTCTTCCCGAGTAATTCTGGACTGATCCCTCACCTTTCTCAGAATCATCCTCACCCCATGAGGTGAGATTTTGCGTGGAGCTGCAGAGCGAGGGCGATTGACTTCTCTTGTATTTCTTTGGATGTTGTTTGTATGAGTAGTTCTTTAAAAAATCCAAGATGTAATTGACAATAAACTTTAAAGTGAAACTCCAGCAAAGCCTTGGATTTTTGGACATAAGGTTCAAATGTTATGGCCATTTTTGTTCTTTCAAAGTAGGTCCAAAGAAGATCTGAATCCCAATGATGGCACTAGAGTGTTGGGAGCACTGGACTCAAATTTTCATTGATGGTGGCAATAAATTTGTTGCATAGTCTTACAATTGTTCGTTTATCCCTAATGAGTGAGCCGGTGCCAACTTCAAGACTCGACTACTGCAGCTCTCTGCTGGCAGGTCTTTCCCTGAACGCTATTCGTCCACTGCAAATGATCCAAAACGCAGCTGCATGACTTGTGTTCAATCTGCCCAAGTTCTCCCACACCACCCCACTGCTGCTCCTCCACTGGCTTCCAGTAGCTGCACGTATCAGATTCAAAACACTGGTGTTTGCCTACAAGGCCAAAAATGGACCAGCGCCATCTTACCTCAGTGACCTCATCACATCTCGCACTGCACCACACTGTCTGAGATCCTCCAGCACTGCTCGACTGGTACCACCTTTTCTCAGAATGAGAGGTAAGTACACTTCAAGGCTCTTCTCTGTTCTGGCACCGAGGTGGTGGAATGAAATTTCTCTAGATGTCCGTACAGCAGAGTCCCTGACTATCTTCAAGCGACGACTGAAGACCTACCTCTTCCTGAAACACTTAAATTAACACTTTCCAGGTTTGCTTTGTAGAATTCGAGTTATATTTATATTAAGTTTGTAATCTTGCGTACCAGTGTAGATTTATTTTTTGCTAGAGACTCAAAGCACTTTTGTACGTTGCTTTGGATAAGGGCGTCTGCTAAATGCCGCAAATGTAAATGTAAATGTAAATGTAAACTCCAGTGATGGAAAAACTCCCTCAACTTGGGGGCACTGAATGAACATTTATTACAGTTACTGTTGTTAAGGTGTGCAGTAATGGACAATTAAATGTAAACTGTGGTCATGAGCCACTGTAGCAGACTGTTGATATTAATTACAGTCCAAATCCATCCTCAAAGTCATGGGCATTGCTTCTGATCATAGTCCTGAAAATGGATACCAAGTTTTGTGTCATTGTGCAGAGCTTAACCTGAGGTACAGATTAACTTCCTGTTTTCCGCCTTTGCGTTCTGATTCGTTGCCCAATAACAATTGTTTAGAGTATTTGGAATTCTTTCGTCCAAAAACTTTTTTCAAGTTGCTCTAAAGATAACTTTGCCAAATTTCGTGATGATTGGACAAAAGAAAAAAACGAGGAGTAAAACGTAAGCTGATGATAAAAAATTGGTAAGTTTTAATATTTTCAAAACATTGTTTAAAAGTTATGACCATGAACATAGTTTCAGATTAGGCCCAAATACGACCTGATGGTGGCGACAGAGCAATGCTCCGATTTTGATTAAATTGTTGCTCCTCAATCAATGTCACAACTTCCAGAAAATTCTTTAGGCTGCAATAGACGCTAGCCAGATGAAGCAATAGAATAAAAATAGTTGCCTGTGCAATGATCAGTTTGAACATTTAAAAACATTCCATTAATGCTGAACGCTATATTCAGGCTTTAGAGCAACAAAGCTTCCATCCAGAAAAAATGCATATTTGAGCGAGGCTTTGCTAACTATTGCAACAGAAGATTCCGGGTGCTGAACTGCCTGGCCTGCGGTCTATAATCACCATTTGAAAACATTTGGCACATCTTAAAACTAAAACACAACAAAGGAAACGCAGAACTGTTAAGCAGTTAGAATCCTGTGTATCAGACACATAAGGGACTACATTCCTCTCCCAAAACATCAGCAACGGGTCTCCTCAGTTCACAAATGTATACGGACACGGCCCTGTCCCAACTTTTTTGACACATGTTGTAGCCCTCGAATTCAAAATTACCTTATTTTTTTCCTTAAAATGTTATATATTTATATTAATATATTCTCAGTTTAAACAGGTGTTTTTTTGTTTTTTTTTTGCTTTATTGTGAATAAAATATGGATTTGTGAGATTTGCTAATCATTGCATTCTGTTTTTTGCACAGTGTCCAAACTTTTTGGAATTGGAGTTGTAAGAAGAAGAAAGTTTCTTTAGCATCTAGTATTATGTTAAATTGTTAAAATAAATACCACATAAAAATTCTGTATTTCAACTAAATAATTCAGGGGTTTTGACTTTTTAATTGTCTAATTTTTTTAAATATTTTTTATTCAAAAGGCAATCACGCATGCTAGAATCATGCTAACTTACCTCCGAGACACGCCCCCATGGCCAAAGCGAATATGAGAGGTTTCACGGGGAGGTTCACGTCGTCATCCTGGCTCAGGTTAATCAGCACTGGAATCTGTGAATTAAACAGGCAATGAATCAACACTGGTGACGATAACGCAGAACCTGAAAGGAACCCGGTTTGAACTCTAGCTCAGTTCCAGGCTTCATTTAAGATCTTCATTAAAATGTTGTCTATTCATTTGAGCATTTTTTCCCACTCTCTAAAGCTTTCTGACTGTCAAGAACCGGGCTGTTAAGAGATTGAGTCATATTTCGGTACAGCACGGCTCAGGGGAGGAAAGAAAATCAATAAAAAGCAGCATTGCATTTATCTATTTTTATTCACCCTAACAGGCACGCCGCATGAATCACAACGTCGGGAAAATTGGATGGAGATGAAAATATGGTTCGTTTGCAACCACATACAGTAACGGCATCTCAACAGAGACAGACCCGCCTCGGCGCGAGTTCAAACACTAGAGAGCTCATTAACTAAAGATACCGTCAACAAAAACGTGGCATTCCTGACCAGAGTCTTTAATACAGAGGGAAAAAAATCCTTATGTGACATTTTTACTTCATGAAAATGAAAATCGAGTGGTTTCTACCCAAAATACAGACTAATAGTACTGGTTAAGATGTTGGAGGTTAAGATGTTGGACTTCTGAACATTACGTTAATGAGTTTAAATCCCAGCACCGCCAAGCTGCCACTCATGGGCCCTTGAGCAAGGCCCTTAAACTTTTTACCTGCTCAATGTAGAATTGTAAGTCAATCTGGATAAGGGCCAAATGTAGCAACGTCTCTACTATGTCTCGTCATTGCTCCTCATGTTCATGTGTCCCAGTCATGGCTAAATCCACTTGCATGTTCATTTGTGGGTTAACATACAGTACACGCCTGTTTACGCGTCCTGTTTTACCGAGCCGTATACGTTTTTGTCCTCAGCTCTCAACCGGGTTCGTGTTTCCTCGTTACTTGCTCTCATTTATGCTCTCGTTCTGTTCTTTGTCAGTCAGCCGACTTTTTCTTGTTTTACATTTCAGATTTTTGCCTGCTGTTTCGGATTTGACATCTCAAAATAAAAAATAATGAAACATGGAAAATGAAATGTGAATAAATTACATTCATCAAAATTAAATTCGTTAATGTGAAAATTGTAATAATCATGTAAAAAAACTCAAAGAGCATGTAAAATAAATGAAACTTGAATAAATTACAATGAAAAATAAAGGTGCCAGGTGATTGAATCCAATATAAAAGATTCAAGAATTACATAGAAGAATGTATGTAGAAATGATTGAAACAATTAATTGATTGATTGATTGATTAATTGATTAATTGATTGATTGATTTATTTAATTGATGCAATCAAACTGAAATCATGCCAGGAAATTATTGTAGATGGAAAATATTCATATATGAAAAATGAACCACATGTATTTATATTGGGATTATCGGAAATCATGTAAATATGAATGCCAGAAATTGTAAAATTCCCATGTAAAGGGTGTGATGGTTCATGTGTAAAGGATGTAATGGCACACGTGTGAAGGGTGTGATGGTTCACGTGTAAAGGATGTGATGGTTCACGTGTGAAGGATGTGATGGTTCATGTGTAAAGGATGTAATGGTACACGTGTGAAGGGTGTGATAGTTTAAGTGAAAAGGATGTGATGGTTCATGTGTAAAGGATGTGATGGTTCACGTGTTAAGGGTGTGATGGTTCACGTGTAAAGGATGTGATGGTTCACTTGTGAAGGGTGTGATGGTTCACGTGTAAAGGATGTGATGGTTCATGTGTGAAGGGTGTGATGGTTCACGTGTAAAGGATGTGATGGTTCACGTGTAAAGGATGTGATGGTTCATGTGTGAAGGGTGTGATGGTTCAGGTGTGAAGGATGTGATGGTTCACGTGTAAAGGATGTGATGGTTCACGTGTGAAGGATGTGATGGTTCATGTGTAAAGGATGTAATGGTACACGTGTGAAGGGTGTGATAGTTTAAGTGAAAAGGATGTGATGGTTCATGTGTAAAGGATGTGATGGTTCACGTGTTAAGGGTGTGATGGTTCACGTGTAAAGGATGTGATGGTTCACTTGTGAAGGGTGTGATGGTTCACGTGTAAAGGATGTGATGGTTCATGTGTGAAGGGTGTGATGGTTCACGTGTAAAGGATGTGATGGTTCACGTGTAAAGGATGTGATGGTTCATGTGAAGGGTGTGATGGTTCAGGTGTGAAGGATGTGATGGTTCACGTGTAAAGGATGTGATGGTTCATGTGTGAAGGGTGTGATGGTTCACGTGTAAAGGATGTGATGGTTCACGTGTAAAGGATGTGATGGTTCACGTGTAAAGGATGTGATGGTTCATCTGTGAAGGGTGTGATGGTTCACGTGTGAATGGTGTGATGGTTCACGTGTAAAGGATGTGATGGTTCACGTGTGAAGGGTGTGATGGTTCACGTGTAAAGGATGTGATGGTTCATGTGTGAAGGGTGTGATGGTTCAGGTGTAAAGGATGTGATGGTTCAGGTTAAAGGATGTGATGGTTCATGTGTAAAGGGTGTGATGGTTCACGTGTGAAGGGTGTGATGGTTCACGTGTAAAGGATGTGATGGTTCATCTGTGAAGGGTGTGATGGTTCACGTGTGAATGGTGTGATGGTTCACGTGTAAAGGATGTGATGGTTCATGTGTGAAGGGTGTGATGGTTCACGTGTAAAGGATGTGATGGTTCATGTGTGAAGGGTGTGATGGTTACCATGCAAAGGGTGTGATGGTTTATGTAAAAAGGGTGTGAAGGTTGACGTGTAAAAGGTGTGAAGTTTATGTTTATATGCCTGTTTTAATTACACACTTTGACCCTGCACTGGCTCCTGGTCCACATGAATTCACATGACACTATGGAAGTGAACATGGACAGATGTGATTCATTGACCCTGAAGTCTCCCCTCAGGAACTTGTTTAAATCAGTACATCTGAAAAGCAGGTATTAAATCTGCACGAGTGGAAAATAATTACAATGTTGAAGAGGATTTTTCTCGATCAAATCGTATCATATAATCTGTATATTTCTGACACTCCGGCCTGAGTTTAATACGCTGTATGGGAAAATGTTCCTTCATGACCTTGAGGCTAAGTAAATTGAGATTTGACTCTGACGCTATGCAGATTCGATTTGAAATGACATTAAAGCTGAATAACTTGACCAACATTCCAATTTGGACCATTAAGTTTATTGACTCAAGATTTTACCTTGAACCCAGACATTATGGTTGCACAAGCCAGGTCACTCTTAGTGCCGGTCCCAAGCCCAGATAAATGTGGAGGGTTGTGTTAGGAAGGGCATCCAGCATAAAACATGTGCCAAATCAAATATGCGGATCACGAATCAGAATTTCATAGCGGATCGGTCGAGGCCCGGGTTACCAACGACCACCACAGGTATCGTTAACAACAGGGTACCGGTGGAAATTGTGCTACTGTTGGCTGAAGGAGGAGAAAAAAAGGAGGAAGATGTCTACAGAGACAGCAGGGAAAGGAGAAGTGTAGGAGAGTGGAGGTTCGGGTTGGTACTTTAAATGTTGGTACTATGACGGGTAAAGGGAGAGAGGGAGCTGATATGATGGAGAGGAGAAAGGTAGAGATGTTGTGTGTTCAGGAGACCAAGTGGAAAGGGAGTAAGACCAGGAACATTGGAGCTGTTTAAACTGTTCTATCATGGTGTGGATGGAAAGAGAAATGGTGTAGGGGTGATTCTGAAGGAAGAGTACAGTAAGAGTGTAGTGGAGGTGAAGAGAGTTTCTGATAGGGTGATGATCGTGAAGCTGGAAGTTGAAGGGGTGATGATAAATGTCATCAGTGCCTATGCTCTAAAAGTGGGTTGTGAGATGGAGAAGAAGAAAAAATTCTGGAGTGAGTTAGATGAAGTGGTAGAAGGAACCTAGGAATGAAAGATTGGTGATTGGGGCAGACTTTAATGGGCATGTATGTGAAGGGAACAGAGGTGATGAGCAGGTGGTGGGTAGGTATGGTTTTATTGAGAGGAAAGTAGAAGGGCAGATGGTGGTAGATTTTGCTAAAAGGATGGAAATGGCAGTGGTGAACACGTATTTCAAGAAGAAGGAGGATCACAGGGTGACGTATAAGAGTGGAGGAAGGTGCACACAGGTGGACTATGTTCTATGTAGGAGATGCAGCCTAAGGGAGATTGGAGACTATAAGGTGTTGGCGGGGGACATTGTAGCTAGACAGCATCAGATGGTGGTCCGAGGATGGTTTTAAGGGGAAAGAAGAAGAGGAGGAGAGTAAAGACTGAAAGAAGAATAACATGGTGGAAACTGAAGGAGGAGGGGTGTAGTGTGAGGTTCAGGGAAGAGGTCAGACAGGAGCTCGGTGGTGGTGAAGAGGTGCTGGATGATTGGGCAACTACTGCAGAAGTGATAAAGGAGACAGTTAGAAAGGTTCTTGGTGTAACATCTGGAAATAGAAAGGAAGACAAAGAGACGTGGTGGTGAAATGAGGAAGTGCAGGAGAGCAAAAGGAAAAGGTTGGAGAAACAGAAGTGGTATAGACAGAGTGATGAGAAAAGTAGGCAGGAGTACAGGAAGATGCGGCAGCAGGTAAAGAGGGATGTGGTGAAAACCAAGGAAAAGGCATATGAGGAGCTGTAGGAGAAGTTGGACACTAAGAAAGGAGAAAAGGATTTGTAACTCTTGGCCAGGCAGAGGAACCGAGCTGGGAAGGATGTGTTGAGAAGATGGAGGGAGTATATTGAGCAGCTGAACAACGAGGAAAATGAGAGAGAGAGAGAGAGAGAGAAGGTTGGATGGTGTGGAGATGGTCAAGCAGGAAGTGGATAGGATTAGTAAGGAGAAAGTGAGAGCAGTGATAAAGAGGATGAAGAGTGAAAAGTCGGTTGGACCAGATGACATACCGATAGCATTGAGCATTGAGATGTTCAGGAGAGATGCAGTGGAGATTTTTTAACCAGATTGTTTAACAGGATTTTGGAAGGTGAGAAGATGCCTGAGGAATGGAGAAGGAGTGTGCTGAAACTGATCTTTAAGAATAATAGAGATCAGACCTGCAGTAACTACAGGGGAATAAAGTTGATCAGTCACACCATGAAGTTATGGAAAAGAGTAGTGGAAGCCAGGCTGAGAGAAGAGGTGACCATCTGTGAGCAACAGTATGGTTTTATGCAGAGGAAGAGCAACACAGACGCATTATTTGCTCTGAAAATGTTGATGGAGAAGTATAGAGAAGGTCAGAAGGAGTTGCATTGTGTATTTGTGGATTTAGAGAAAGCGTACGACAGGGTGGAGAGAGGAGTTGTGGTATTGTATGAGGGAGTCTGGTGTGTCAGAGAAGTATGTGAGGGTGGTGCAGGAAATGTATGAGGACAGTGTGACAGCAGTGAAGTGTGCAGTAGGAACGACAGACTGGTTTAAGGTGGAGGTTGGACTGCATCAAGGATCGACTCTGAGCCCTTTCCTTTTTGCAGTGGTGATGGACAGGTTGAAGGACGAGGTCAGACAGGAGTCTCCCTGGACTATGATGTTTGTGGATGATATTGTGATTTGTGGTGAGAGTAGGGAGCAGGTGGAGAAGATCCTGGAGAGGTGGAGATATGCGCTGGAGAGAACGGGAATGAAAGTCAGTAGGAGTAAGACCGAGTACATGTGTGTGAATGAGAGGGAGGGCAGTGGAGGGGTGCAGTTGCAGGGAGAAGAGGTGGAGAAGGTGGAGGAGTTCAGGTACCTGGGGTCAACAGTGTAAAGTAATGAAGAGTGTGTTAGAGAAGTGAAGAAAAGAGTGCAGGAAGGATGGAGTGGGTGGAGAAGAGTGACAGCAGGAGTGATTTGTGATAGAAGCGTATCTGTGAGAGTGAAAGGGAAAGTTTATAGGACTGTGGTGAGACCTGAGATGTTGTATGGATTAGAGACAGTGGCATTGAGAAAGAGACAGGAGGTGGAGCTGCAGGTAGCAGAGCTGAAGATGTTGAGATGTTCATTGGAAGTGACGACAATGGACAGGATTAGAAATTAGTTCATTAGAGGGACAGTGCATGTAGAACGTGTTGGAGACAAGGTGAGGGAGGTGAAATTGAGATGGTTTGGACATGTGCAGAGGAGGAACATGGGGTATATCAATAGGAGAATGCTGAGGATGGAGACACCAGGAAGGGGGAAAAGAGGAAGACCAAGAAGGAGGTTTATGGATGTGGTGAAGGAAGACATGCAGGTAGTTGGTGTGACAGAGGCAGATGTAGAGGACAGGGGGGTGTGGAGACGGCTGATCCGCTGTGGAGACCCCTAATAGGAGAAGCCGAAAGAAGAAGAAGATGAAGAAGACTAAGAAGAAGAAGACTTAAGATTTGACCTTGATGTTATTTGACTTGTGATTTGACTTTGAGGCTAAATGACAATGTTTGACCTTAAAGCTTAGTGACTTAGGATTTGATCTTGAGTCTGAGTTTACACTGTATTTGACCTTGAAGTTATTTCAGATTGCCCATGATGTAACGAGATTTGACTTTGAGGATGTGTTTTACAATGAATTTGAAGCTAATTGACTTCTTCAAAATTACAATTTTAACAAAGTGAATGAAGATACTTACAATTTTATTTTGAGACTAAGTGACGAGATTTGACCTTGAAGTTAATTGACTTGAGATTTGACTTTAAGTATGTGATTTAAGATTTGACCTTGAGCCTGAGTGATTTAAGATTTGACCTTGAGGCTGGGTGATTTGACTTTGAGGATCGTTGGATTAAGATTTTATCCTGAGGTTTGACCGGAGCCTAGGACTTGGAAAGATAACTAACAAGCTTTCCTTTGACAGCTGAGATATAAATCCAGTTAAATCTTTATAAATATAATGATTATTTTAAAAGTGTTATACAAAGAGATTTAGAAACAAACAAATACAATTTATCTTAGAATTTTGGTGAAATTGCTTAAAACCCCTTTAAAAATATGTGGCTTGAGACTTGGCTTTGACAAAGAAAACAGAAATAGGTGTAAATTTAAACTTGATTCTCTGTTGATCTCCATACGAGGTGGCATCAAAAGGTTAGAAGACTCGCTCTGTTTACGAGGAAGTATTTTATTTATCTACGTTTTCAAACTGTCACCTTCAAAATAGTCCCCTTGCATAGCAATACAGCTCCTAGTGTCCCCTTCTGGAACATGTCCTGGAAGTCTTCTTTTTGAATCGTGCCAAGCAGCTTCTGCGATTCGTGCTGGATCTCCACGAAGCAGTCAAAACGCCGACCTTTGTGTCAAAGCCAAGTTGCCAAAACATTCAGCCAACGTGCATGATGATCGTCGAAAAACAATTCATACGATCTCACTTCCAGCCACCCTACTCTACAGATTTCACCCTCTTCCCAAAGATGAAGGTCCAGATCTATGGTCACCATTTTGACCCATTATGGAGATCCAGTTTACTTTCTCTAAACAGAGCTGGTCTCTAAACTTTTTGAAACCATGTGTGTTCGTTATTTAAGTGAGCACCAGAGAAAAAGTCAAAGCAAAAGTCAAATGAAGCCGATTCTGATGGTGAAACCTGTCGCCAGCTTCCTTTTTATTTCTTCATGAGTTTTAACACTTGAGCTCAATGGTACACTTCCTTTTCATTGCTTCTTCCAGCTCCACCCTCCATTTACAAACCTGCATGTCAACACCGCCCATCGCTACAGATATCAATCAGTAATGTAATGTCAATTATTTGGATTTCATTATTCTATAAATTATATCATCATCAATACGTGTCATGTGACAGCAAGCTATAAGCCATAATTCCTTCTTGTCAATTCCTGTATTGAAAAAAATGTACTTTAGGCTGAATACACAGCAGGCTATAAAAATAAAAAAAAATAAAAAAAAAAGATTGAGATACAGTAAAAGCAGGATGAATAAAGGGCCTCTGCGTAAGTGGAGATTATAATAAGATGCTCAGAACGCTATCCTGTAGTCATAGCTCCCAAACCAAACCGTTCTAAATCTATTCAATCCTATTCTGCCATCAACACTCCAACATCTTCCTCAGAATGTTCCACCACAGAAATACATCCCACCTTTTCATTTCACTTCAATATACAGCCCATTTTGTGTTTTGCAGGAACTCTCTGTGCAGCAACAAGCTCGAATAAATTACACGCCACAATCGCCAGTACTTTTTTTTTTTACTACATTTTCCATCCGGCTTGTTTTTGCGGAAAAGGGAAGGACAGAAGATCCTGAACAACCTTTTAATTGAGCTGACAAGAAAATAGCTGTTTTTTATCTTTTCCTGTGGAACGCAAATAACTATTCAAATTCCATCTGGAAATAGCAAGGAAGCTCTAAAACCTGACATGGAAATGCTTTTCGCTGTTATTACACACACACACACACACACACACACACACACACACACACACACTGGGTCATAACTCTTTTTTTCTATTTCTCAACGCATGTTTGGTAACAAACTTGCTTTAGAAGGTTATTGAGTTGCTAGGAAACCTAGAGGGAGGATAAAGGATAAATATATCGGAAGCCATTACAACAATCGAGTCAATCATTTCTAGTATTAACGGGGAGGAAAAAATAAAACACGAGCACCATTTTGCCACTACGGAGGTATAAATGAATAAATGAACATAAATACATGTAAACGATTATGTCAACAAATATTAATATACATTTAGTCTCCATTCAGCATTATAATAAGCTCCTCTCACTGGGAAGATGTTCCACTAGATTTTGCGGAGATTCATTTAGACACAAGGGTGTTAAAGCCAGCTACTGATGTAGGTGAGAAGATAAGCAGGCCTGGGGTGCTCAATACGGCTGAAGATCTATGGCAGGAGATCTTCCACTCCAACCCATGGAAAGCAGATCATCATTGGCTTTGTTCATCGTCATGCTAAAACATGGATCCAAAGACGTCCGATACAATCGTGCGCCTTCAACTCTTACATAAGGCTGGAAAAGTCGTGTCCCAATAGTTTTGACCAAACAGTGTATATACAGAATAAATATACAGTAAAAAGCTTTTTCAGTTATAAGCTGTCATAAACTGTACATTGAGCCTCCAGACACCTACTCTTAAGTCAATAAAGGTGAAGTGACATAGCCTCTAACTCCTGTTGGAATAAACCTTTATGAACCTTTCTACTGATTTACGACACTATGATGTCAATAATGAGGAATACACTCTTTATGACAGCTAATCACAATGAACCTTTATAACTGTGTCAAAGCTTTATTTTTTCTCATAACGTTACAATAAAGGTTTGATACACATGTGATTATAATGCGACATTCTATCATAAAGTAAAGAATTGTAATGGACTGTAGATGTATTTAGCAGTAATACACGTAAGAATAAGGCGAGTGAGTTTGTGGAAACACCGGCGTCAGAAAGGCGTGTGAGAGTAAACTCTGAGCTCTGTGATGTTCTCACACAACAGAAGTTAATTACTCACACTGCACTGAACACACACTGATTGTGAAACTAATTAGATATCACATATTTAATCCACACACACTGTGTGACGTGTCAAACTGACCGGAACGTGCGGAACGGCAAGGCAAGAGGAGGAAGATCAAACGAGGAAAAGGAGGAGAAAAATGAGGAGGACAATAAAGAGAAGAAGTAGGAGACGGATGAGGAGAAGGCAAAGGAAAAAGAGGAGGAGATGAAGGAAAAGAGAAAAGAAGGATGTGGAGGAAAAAAGGAGGAGAAAACAGGGAGGAGGAAGAAAATGAGGTAAAGATGAGGAGGAGGAGGAGGAGGAGGAGGAAGAGAAGAAGAAGGAAGAAAAACAGAAGGTGGAGGAGGATGAAAATGAGAAAAGAAGGAGGAGGAGGAAAATGAGGGAAAGGAGGAGGAAAAAGAAGACGAGGAGAAAAAAATAGGAGAAAGATAAGAAGGAGGAGGTAAAGAGGATGAAGAGTAAGAAGAGAAGGAAGAAGAAGGAATGAGATAGAAGAGGAGGAGGATAAAGAGAATGAAGAGGAAGAGGAGAGGAGGAAGAAGAGAGAGAAGAAGAGGATTAAGAGGAAGAAAAGGATAAAGGAGAAGAGAGGGAGGAAATAATGATGGGAATAAAAAAGACCAGGCGTATTTTTCTTCTTCATTTACAGTTTGAGGAGAATCTGGAGAATGATTTGGGTTTTGTGTACGAACACAGGGAAAAAAGAGAAATGAAAAACAGATCAGAGAAGTAAATGAATAGAGAATCTTCTTCTTCTTCTTTGGCTTCTCCCTTTAGGGGGCGCCACAGCGGATCATCCGTCTCCATACCCCTCTGTCTTCTACATCTGCCTCTTTCAACACTAACTACCTGCATGTCCTCCATCGTCGTCACTCCCAACGAAAACCTCAACATCTTCAGCTCTGCTACCTCCAGCTCCACCTCCTGTCTTTTACTCAATGCCACTGTCTCTAATCCATACATCATCTCAGGTCTCACCACAGTCCTATAAACTTTCCCTTTCACTCTCACAGATACTCTTCTATCACAAATCACTCCTGCTATCACTCTTCTCCACCCACTCCACCCTGCCTGCACTCTTTTCTTCACTTCTCTAACAAAATAAATGAATAGAATATGTAAAAAAAAATAGAAGACATGGAGGGAAAGAAAGGCAATAAAAGTGATGTGTTTAAGTATTTATAAAGCATTATAAACCTTGGTATAATTAGTTCTATAGAAAACTTTTGTAGTGTTCATAACACATTAAATCACTAAACCACGCTATACATAGCACACTGTGAGATTATAGAATGTGCTATAAGCACTGTATACCGTATAATGAGTCATTTTAAGAGTGTAAATGCATTAAAACTTGCGATACCTTATGAATGCATTATAACGTGTTGTGGATGCCATAAGACATATGGCCTTTAAGGAAAGTGTTCCTGGAAATTGATGTGTGTATGACCATTATAACCTGTTAGAACTGCTTTATCAGGTATCAAATGTCATGTCATAACACCTCAGTGTCAGCTTCATCCTATTAATGCAATCATATGTCTACTCTATGTCACTCTACGCATAGGATATGTCACCTTGCTATCAAAATGTATTTTATTGTATATAAGTATATGTTTATAATGTGTATATAACTCTTCATAAAGGATGTCATTAAGAATCTGTGTAAATGTAAATTGTCCAAAAGTATTTGGACACCTGACATTTACAGCAATTTGTGGTTCTGCCACAAACTTGGAGGCACGCAGCTGTATCAGACGTCTTTGGATGCATTTGGTAGCATGACTTTTTTTTTTCTTCACTTGAACTTGGAGACCCGAACCTGTTTCAGCAGGAATCCAGCTCCATGAAGATCTGCTTTCCATGAGTTGGAGTGGAAGATCTCCTCCTATAGAGCTCCAACCCTATTGAATGATGAATGTGAACAGTGACTGCATCCCAGGTCTCCTCACCTTCTCACCTACATCAGTACCTGACTTTATTAACAACCATGTGGATAAATGAATCTCCACAAAATCTTCACAAAATCTAGTGGAACATCTTCCCAGAAGAGTGGAGCTCATTATAACAGCTAATAACTAAAACTTTTTATGTACAGAGATTAAATCTGTTATTGTTTAATAAATTAAGCATGTGTTAGATTTCTTACTGTGATTAAATACTGTGTGTGTGTGTGTGTGTGTGTGTGTGTGTGTGTGTGTGTGTGTGTGTGTGTGTGTGTGTTCATTACCATCGTAGCAGTGAAGGGAATGTTGTCTATGAGTGAGGAAGCCAAAGCCGAGACCCACATGACCAGGATGATAGCGATGGCCAGCCGCTCGCCCTCTGGTACAGCCTGAGAGAGGAGATAACAACAGAACTGTCACACACACACACACACACACACACACACACACACACACACACACACTGGCATCCTCCCTCTTCACAGGCATTTGAACGGCATCACTGTGGTGTGTGTGTGTGTGTGTGTGTGTGTGTGTGTTCATCACACACACTGTGTTTTCCCATCTTCATCTCTGTGTTTCTCTCAGTCATAAAACAATCATTCTCTCTCTCTCTCTCTCTGTTCCTGTCTTCATCTTTTCTGACCTAATCCTGTGTCTCTCTTTGTTCATTCTCTCTCTCTCTCTCTTACAGAGCCTCTTTCTCTCTCTCTTTGTTCCTGCCTTTCTCTCTCTCTTCCAGAGCATCTCTCTCTCTCTTCCAGAGCATCTCTCTCTCTCTCTCTCTCTCTCTCTCTCTTTCTTTCTGTTAGCTTTTATATGTATCTCTCTTTCTCTCTAAATTTTGTCCATATTGTCTGTGTGTCACTGCTTCTCTCTCTCACTATAGTCATCTCTCTTTTCTATTGATTTCTGCCTGTCTGCCTGCCTGCCTGTCTGTCTGCCTGCCTGTCTGTCTGTCTGTCTGTCTGTCTGTCTGTCTGTCTGTCTGTCTCTTTCTCTCTCTCTCTGCCTGTCATGTATAATTACTCAGAACGGAAAAGGACCGTGCGCTAAACCTGAGCTGACGTCTCCATCGGAGTGTGATCTCCAGCCGAGCCTGAGCAAATCACACCTGCTGTAATATGACCCTCGAAATCACACACACACACGCACGCGTACACGCACACGCGCACACACACACACACACACACACACACACAAGTTTTTGGTAACATACAGACTGCGTGAGTGTGTGAGTCAGGTGCAGATCAGCAGATCAGAACTAAGTAAGATTCACAGCTCATCTCACACTCTTGTAGATGTTTCTGTGCAGAAAGTTCTGTGTGTTTAGAGTCGGGTTCTGAAGCTGCTCAACTTCTCTATCAGATTATTCTGTGGTTTGCACGTATCTTACACTGCTTACGTTTTTTTCTTCTCTTTCATTGTGTTTATTTCGTTTTTATTAAAATGAATCTGGAATCTGATGTTTTTTGTTAATTTTTTGGATTTTGAGGGATAATTGAACTCGTCACTCGTCAGCTACACGTACACGAGAACATTCAGTTCAGTCCTGGTCAGACGTCTGTCCAGTGTGTCGACGTGTCCATCGGTGTGGGACAGAAAGCTTGCGGTGTTTTTATGATTGTCAGTATTTCTCAAAAACACACCAGACAAAAGACTTACTTTAATTAGAGCTGCGGTTTGAGCTCCGATGTAGTCGATCAGCTGCAACTGAGCCAAAGCCTTAAAACACACAAAACACACAGGGGAGTCACAAACTACACAACTGTATGTACAGTATGAGTGTGTTCAACCTGCCCAAGTTCTCCCACACCACCCCACTGCTGCTTCCTCCACTGGCTTCCGGTAGCTGCATGCATCAGATTTAAAACACTGATGGTGCCTACAAGGCTAGAATGGACCAGCACCATCTTGTACTTGTGTGTTTGTGTGTGTATGTGTGACAGAGTAGTGTTAGAGTGTTGGAGCTGGATGGAGGTGTAAATATAAAAATAGCCGTACCTCCATGAGCACGAACAGTGAGGCGAAAAACAGGAGTGTGGCCCATTCAACCCTGTGCAGGATCATCTCAAAGTCCTGAATATCAGCCAGAATGAGGAGCCACAGAGCACCCAGTACTGCGATCCAACCTGAGAAGAACCAGGAAGTACCTAACATCAGTACCAAATATCATTTCTAAACACAAATAGTAAACATCTACACCGAAACATCTACATGATGTTCACCAAGAACTTCTTCCAGAGAGTCAGTTCATATATGAGAGTTTAAAACTCCTCCTGCTGTCAATCATTCTAACACTAAATGTTTATAGGATCTGGTTTCAAAACCCAGCCTTCATTTTATTCACTCTTTCTAACTCTCTCACACACACACACACACACACACACACACACACACACACACACACACAATCAGTAAGACTGAATCACCCGAGATCCTGCATTCCACTCACGCACTCCCTTTACATCTTTCAGCAGACAGGAGGCAGAACAAACAGGCCACTTCATCACACACACACACACACACACACACACACACACACACACACACACACACACACACATTCAACTGCTATCTAATCTCTGCAGTTATCGGACTAATTAACTGATCATGTAAACACAACACACTGAACACTTTCTGATCGTTGAGAGACTCTGGGATCAGATTAAAGCCAAGATTGGATCTGATATGGAGAGAACTGGTGTTCAGAAATCTAATGTGGAGAGATAATAAAACTGTAATAACACTCAGCTTCACACACCGTAACAACACTCAGCGTCACACGCTGTAACAACAATCAGCGTCAATCAGCGTCACACGCTGTAATAACACTCAGCTTCACACGCTGTAATAACACTCAGCGTCACACACTGTAATAACACTCAGCTTCACACGCTGTAATAACACTCAGCTTCACACGCTGTAATAACACTCAGCGTCACACGCTGTAATAACACTCAGCTTCACACGGTGTAATACCAATCAGCGTCACACGCTGAAATAACACTCAGCGTCACACGCTGTAAAAACACTCAGCGTCACACGCTGTAACAACAATCAGCGTCACACGCTGTAATAAGGCTCAGCTTCACACGCTGTAATAACAATCAGCGTCACACGCTGTAATAACACTCAGCTTCACACGGTGTAATACCAATCAGCGTCACACGCTGTAATAACAATCAGCGTCACACGCTGTAATAACACTCAGCTTCACACGGTGTAATACCAATCAGCGTCACACGCTGTAATAACAATCAGCGTCACACGCTGTAAAAACACTCAGTGTCACACGCTGTAAAAACACTCAGTGTCACACGCTGTAAAAACACTCAGAAACACACGCTGTAATAACACTCAGCGTCACACGCTGTAATAACAATCCGCATCACATGCGGTAATAACACTCAGCGTCATGCTGAAAATACACTCAGCGTCACACACTGTATAAACACTCAGAAACACACGCTGTAATAACAATCAGCGTCACACGCTGTAATAACAATCAACATCACACGCTGTAATAACACTCAGGGTCACACGCTGTAATAACACTCATCACACACTGTAATAACACTCCGCGTCACACGCTGTAATAACACTCAGCGTCACACGCTGTAACAACAATCAGCGTCACACACTGTAATAACACTCATCACACACTGTAATAACACTCAGCGTCACACACTGTAATAACACTCAGCGTCACACGCTATAATAACACTCAACATCACACGCTGTAATAACACTCAGCTTCACACGCTGTAATAAAACTCAGCATCACACGCTGTAATAACACGCATCACACACTGTAATAACAATCAGTGTCACACACTGTAATAACACTCAGCTTCACACGCTGTAATAACACTCAGCTTCACATGCTGTAATAACACTCAGCGTCACACGCTGTAATAACAATCAGCGTCACACGTTGTAATAACACTCAGCGTCACGCTGTAATAACAATCAGCGTCAAATGCTAAAATAACAATCAGCGTCACACGCTGTAATAACACTCGGCATCACACAATGTAATAACACTCCGCGTCACACGCTGTAATAACACTCCGCGTCACACGCTGTAATAACAATCCGCCACACGCTGTAATAACAATCAGCGCACACGCTGTAATAACACTCAGCTTCACACGGTGTAATACCAATCAGCGCCACACGCTGTAATAACAATCAGCGTCACACGCTGTAAAACACTCAGTGTCACACGCTGTAAAACACTCAGTGTCACACGCTGTAAAACACTCAGAAACACACGCTGTAATAACACTCAGCGTCCACACGCTGTAATAACAATCCGCATCACATGCGGTAATAACACTCAGCGTCATGCTGAAAATACACTCAGCGTCACACACTGTATAAACACTCAGAAACACACGCTGTAATAACAATCAGCGTCACACGCTGTAATAACAATCAACATCACACGCTGTAATAACACTCAGGGTCACACGCTGTAATAACACTCATCACACACTGTAATAACACTCCGCGTCACACGCTGTAATAACACTCAGCGTCACACGCTGTAACAACAATCAGCGTCACACACTGTAATAACACTCATCACACACTGTAATAACACTCAGCGTCACACACTGTAATAACACTCAGCGTCACACGCTATAATAACACTCAACATCACACGCTGTAATAACACTCAGCTTCACACGCTGTAATAAAACTCAGCATCACACGCTGTAATAACACGCATCACACACTGTAATAACAATCAGTGTCACACACTGTAATAACACTCAGCTTCACACGCTGTAATAACACTCAGCTTCACATGCTGTAATAACACTCAGCGTCACACGCTGTAATAACAATCAGCGTCACACGTTGTAATAACACTCAGCGTCACACGCTGTAATAACAATCAGCGTCAAATGCTAAAATAACAATCAGCGTCACACGCTGTAATAACACTCGGCATCACACAATGTAATAACACTCCGCGTCACACGCTGTAATAACACTCCGCGTCACACGCTGTAATAACAATCCGCGTTACACGCTGTAATAACACTCCGCGTCACACGCTGTAATAACACTTAGCATCACACGCTGTAATAACAATCAACGTCACACGCTGTAATAACACTCAGGGTCACACGCTGTAATGACAATCAGCGTCACACGCTGTAATAACAATCAGCGTCACACGCTGTAATAACAATTAGCATCACACATTGTAATAACACTAATCACATGTTGGAATAACACTCAACGTCACATGCTGTAATACCACTGGCCGTCACACGCTGTAATAACAATCAACGTCACAAGCTGTAATAACACTCATCACACGCTGTAATAACAATCAGCGTCACACACTGTAATAACAATCAGCGTCACACACTGTAGTAACACTCAGCTTCACACGCTGTAATAACACTCAGCGTTACACACTGTAATAACACTCAGCTTCACATTGTTTAATAACAATCAACATCACACGCTGTAATAACAATCAGCGTCACATGCTGAAATAACACTCAGCGTCACACGCTGTAAAAACACTCCGCATCACACGCTGTAATAACAATCCGCGTCACACGCTGTAATAACAATCCACATCACACGCTGTAATAACACTCTGCTGCGTCACATGCTGTAATAACAATCAGCGTCACGCTAAAATACCAATCAGCGTCACACGGTTTAATAACACTCGGTGTCACACAATGTAATAACACTCGGCGTCACACAATGTAATAACACTCCGCGTCACATGCTGTAATAACACTCTGCATCACACGCTGTAATAACAATCCGCGTCACACGCTGTAATAACACTCCGCGCCACACGCTGTAATAACACTCCGCGTCACACGCTGTAATAACAATCCGCCACACGCTGTAATAACAATCAGCGCACACGCTGTAATAACACTTAGCATCACACGCTGTAATAACAATCAACGTCACACGCTGTAATAACACTCAGGGTCACACGCTGTAATGACAATCAGCGCCACACGCTGTAATAACAATCAGCGCCACACGCTGTAATAACAATTAGCATCACACATTGTAATAACACTAATCACATGTTGGAATAACACTCAACGCCACATGCTGTAATACCACTGGCCGTCACACGCTGTAATAACAATCAACGTCACAAGCTGTAATAACACTCATCACACGCTGTAATAACAATCAGCGTCACACACTGTAATAACAATCAGCGTCACACACTGTAGTAACACTCAGCTTCACACGCTGTAATAACACTCAGCGTTACACTGTAATAACACTCAGCTTCACATTGTTTAATAACAATCAACATCACACGCTGTAATAACAATCAGCGTCACATGCTGAAATAACACTCAGCGTCACACGCTGTAAAAACACTCCGCATCACACGCTGTAATAACAATCCGCGTCACACGCTGTAATAACAATCCACATCACACGCTGTAATAACACTCTGCTGCGTCACATGCTGTAATAACAATCAGCGTCACACGCTAAAATACCAATCAGCGTCACACGGTTTAATAACACTCGGTGTCACACAATGTAATAACACTCAGCGCCACACACTGTAATAACAATCAGCGCCACATGCTGTAATAACACTCTGCATCACACGCTGTAATAACAATCCGCGTCACACGCTGTAATAACACTCCGCGTCACACGCTGTAATAACACTTAGCGTCACACGCTGTAATAACAATCAACGTCACACGCTGTAATAACACTCAGCGTCACACGCTGTAATAACAATCAGCGTCACACGTTGTAATAACACTCATCACATGTTGGAATAACACTCAACGTCACATGCTGTAATAACACTGGCCGTCACACGCTGTAATAACAAGCAGCATCACACGTTCTAAAAACACTCAGCGTCACACGTTGTAATAACAATCAGCGTCACACGCTAAAATACCAATCAGCGTCACACGGTTTAATAACACTCGGTGTCACACAATGTAATAACACTCGGCGTCACACAATGTAATAACACTCCGCGTCACATGCTGTAATAACACTCTGCATCACACGCTGTAATAACAATCCGCGTCACACGCTAAAATACCAATCAGCATCACACGCTGTAATAACAATCAGCGTCACACGCTGTAATAACAATCAGCGTCACACGTTGTAATAACACTCATCACATGTTGGAATAACACTCAACGTCACATGCTGTAATAACACTGGCCGTCACACGCTGTAATAACAATCAGCATCACAAGCTGTAATAACACTCATCACACGCTGTAATAACAATCAGCGTCACACACTGTAATAACAATCAGCGTCACACACTGTATTAACACTCAGCTTCACACGCTGTAATAACAATCAGCGTCACAAGCTGTAATAACACTCAGCTTCACACGCTGTAATAACAATCAACGTCACATGCTGTAATAACACTCAGAATGACACTGTAATAACACTCCGCATCACACGCTGTAATAACACTCAGCGTCATGCTGAAAATACACTCAGCGTCACACTGTATAAACACTCAGAAAAACACGCTGTAATAACACTCAGCGTCACACGCTGTAATAACAATCCGCATCACATGCTGTAATAACACTCCGCGTCACACGCTGTAATAACAATCAGCGTCGCACGCTGTAATAACACTCATCACGTGTTGGAATAACACTTAACGTCACACGCTGTAATAACAATCAACATCACATGCTGTAATAACACTGGCCGTCACACGCTGTAATAACAATCAGCGTCACACGCTGTAATAACAATCAGCGTCACACGCTGTAATAACACTCATCACACACTGTAATAACAATCAGCGTCACACGCTGTAATAACACTCAGTGTCACGCTGTAATAACACTCAGCGTCAAACGCTGTAATAACACTCAGCGTCACATGCTGTAATAACACTCAGCTTCACACGCTGTAATAACACTCAGCGTCACACGCTGTAATAACACTCAGCGTCACACTGTAATAACACTCAGCTTCACACGCTGTAATAACACTCAGCGTCACACGCTGTAATAACACTCATCACATGCTGTAATAACACTCAACGTCACACGCTGTAATAACACTCAACGTCACACGCTGTAATAACACTAAAAGTCACACGCTGTAATAACAATCGTCACACACTGTAATAACACTAGCCGTCACATGCTGTAATAACACTGGCCGTCACACGCTGTAATAACACTCCGCGTCACACGCTGTAATAACAATCAACGTCACACACTGTAATAACACTGGCCGTCAGATGCTGTAATAACACTGGCCGTCACACGCTGTAATAACACTCTGTCACACGCTGTAATAACAATCAGCGTCACACGTTGTAATAACACTCAACTTCACCTGTTGTAATAACACTCCGCATCACACGCTGTAATAACAATCAGCGTCACCTGTTGTAATAACACTCAGCGTCACACGCTTTAATAACAATCAGCGTCACACTCTAAAATAACAATCAGCGTCACACGGTGTAATAACACTCGGCGTCACACAATGCAATAACACTCGGCGTCACACAATGTAATAACACTCCTCGTCACACGCTGTAATAACACTCGGCGTAATAACAATCAACATCACACGCTGTAATAACACTCCGCGTCACACGCTGTAATAACACTTAGCGTCACACGCTCTAATAACAATCAACGTCACACGCTGTAATAACACTCAGGGTCACACGCTGTAATGACAATCAGCGTCACACGCTGTAATAACAATCAGCGTCACACGTTGTATTAACACTCATCACATGTTGGAATAACACTTAACGTCACATGCTGTAATAACACTGGCCGTCACACGCTGTAATAACAATCAGCATCACAAGCTGTAATAACACTCATCACACGCTGTAATAACAATCAGTGTCACACACTGTAATAACAATCAGCGTCACACACTGTAATAACACTCAGCTTCACACGCTGTAATAACACTCAGCGTCACACACTGTAATAACACTCAGCGTCACACGCTGTAATAACAATCAGCATCACATGCTGAAATAACACTCAGCGTCACACGCTGTAAAAACACTCCGCATCACACGCTGTAATAACAATCAACGCCACACGCTGTAATAACACTCCGCCACACACTGTAATAACACTCAGCTTCACACGCTGTAAAAACACTCCGCATCACACGCTGTAATAACACACCGCGTCACACGCTGTAATAACACTCCGCGTCACACACTGTAATAACACTCAGCTTCACACGCTGTAATAACAATCAACGTCACACGCTGTAATAACACTCAACATCACACGCTCTAATAACACTGGCTGTCACACGCTGTAATAACACTAAACGTCACACGCTGTAATAACAATCAACGTCACACACTGTAATAACACTGGCCGTCACATGCTGTAATAACACTCAGCGTCACACACTGTAATAACACTCAGCATCACATGCTGTAATAACACAGCGTCACACACTGTAATAACACTAAGCATTACACTGTAATAACACTCAGCATCACATGCTGTAATAACACTCAGCGTCACACACTGTAATAACACTCAGCATCACACACTGTATTAACAATCAGAATCACGCTGTAATAACATTCACCGTCACAAGCTAGAATAACACTCAACATCACACTGTTATTACACTTAGCATCACACGCTGTAATAACACTCAACGTCACACACTGTAATAACACTCAGCGTCACACACTGTTATAACACTCATCACACCCACAACTCGAAGGAAACCTTCTGAAATGCCAAAGTGACATCACTAAGATGCTTAAATAACATGTTGACAGTGTACTTTTGACTTTCATTTTATCAGACTGACACACATTCTGCCTCTGTGCATAGACGTTAAGTGGTTTGATGTCAAGAGGATGTACATGATGTATCAGTTCCTTGCACTGCTTTTTTCTGTTGAATACTTGAAAAACTGGCACAGAAGTCTTTCGTTAGACGCGTAATGTGGTAGCCTGTAGCAGGCGGAGCCAGAAAATCCTTCTCTGCTGGTCTAAACACTATCAGAAGGACTGACCTACATTTACAACCTAAATTATAATATTCGTTCCATTAATTTATTTCCAACAGTTTATTCTCTTCATTTTGTAGAGTTTCTCTCGGCTGCACTGCTTCCAGTACGTGTATGTGGATGTTAGATTTTTTTGTCCAATCAGATTTAAGCCTCTATGTGCTGCCATGTCAATCTAATCTGCCCAGAGCCTTCAGAGTCAGTACTGCTGGACTTTTTACCATAGTCTCCTTAATAAACAGCTCTGTTTCTTTAACCAATCAGATTTCATATTCTGCTTACAGGGCAGCACACTGGCCCAGAATAGCGTCAGCATTTTTCCGTCCTCTGATTTGTTGGTCAGAGGGAAACTGTTATAGCCAGTAACACTGTAGCTCTGCACATATTAATACATCTGAGTTCGACTTTTTTACACCGATGGAGGAAGAGAAATTGATTTGGTCTTGGACATACATAAAAATACATTTTGAAGAAAAGCTAAACATGGTGAGGAGGTCGGCCAACCCTGAAGCTAGCTACGTGTCTCAGCCCAGGAAAGGGTTTGTTCTCCACTTCCAGACCAGTGAATACGAGCGGTACCACTGCATTACAGCCACTGAGGGGCGCTGCACATTTTGAGTCTGCATCTCTGGTAAGTGGGTTGTATTTTATTTAAATTTTTTATGTTTTTGTCATGTTATTAGACAAATATTGATTCTGAACTGCTCCAGATGATGTAGGTGAACAGTTGCAGTTGAGATTTGGAGCTTGCTTTAGTTAAATGGTCTTCACCCTCCATATCTCTCTGTAATGCCATGTGTTGTTATATTGCATTTTTGTATTGTATTGATGGGTTCTATAATTGAGATGTGATAGTGGTGGTATTAAAATGTGGATTTATTCGGGGAAAGTCCCCACTAAAGGCCCAGGTTCCAAATGCACAGCTCCCCCCTGGTGGCAGCTTACTGTAAATCTGGACTCTACAGTTTGAGAATCTTAAAATGTGGACTTGGAGAAATAACTGACATGAACCTTATATGGTTTTACATTTATAGCATTTGGGAGACGTTCTTATCCAGAGTGGCTTACGACTGAGCAGTTGAGGGATAAGGTCCTTGTTTAACCTGCAGGAGCCCAGCAGTGAAAGAATGATTATGGTGGGATTTGAACTTGTGACCTTCTGATCCAGAGTCCAATGCCTGATTTACCACCTCACCCAAATCATGTCAACACTTAAATGCTTTCGTATTTAGGTTTATTTTTCTCTTTGTTTTGCCCTTTCAAGATCCTGGGATAATTCAGACTGTTAAAAACTTGGAACCCCAAATGGATTTTTTAATTCTAGATCTATATCTTGTGACCCACTCTGGAATTATTTCAAACTCTGCAGCTTGGGGTTCTGGAATTTACTTAAACTCCTTTATGGTTTAGAAGTATGAAGATAATTCAGATCAGTGTTGCAGCTTAGAGACTTAGTTTTAGATTTAACAGCTTTGGACTTTGGATTTGGTTCACACTCAAGCAGTGCCATTGTTCCTATGTGCCACAAGACAACAACCATCACCAAATAATTCTACAGTCTCCTGCCTTAATCACTATCTCCCGTCACACTCACACTTATCTTGATGAAGTGCTACCCAGCTACCACCCTCACTGGACCCAATGCAGTTTGTGTATCGTTCAAACTGTTCCAGGAATGATGCCATCTCCACGACCCTACATCTGGCCCTCACCCACCTAGGCAGGGCAGTCTCACCCCAAAGCGTCACATATCGACGCTGTGGATGTTGCGTTCGACGGCGTCCACATCCGACGCCGAGGGTACCCCCTTCGCATCGCTTTTTGACATAGAGAGACGGAACCTCCCCTTGCCTCGCTTTTCGACGCAGATGGTTGAGAGCCCGTGTGCTACACTTTTCAACGCAGATCGCTGTCCTATACACTGAATAAAGTATTATCTATCATAATAAGTGTACAGGAATAATTTTTAAATTTCGAAAAATCCTGAAGATGTCCGTAGCCCTAACCCTAACCCAAACCCTAACCCAAACCCTAACCCTAACCCGAACCCTAACCCTAACCCAAACCCTAACCGTAACCCGCAAATGGGGTTCCGTCCATCTGCGTCAAAAAGCGAAGCGAAGGGTTTCCGTCCTCTCGTCAAAAGCGGCGAAGGGGTACCCTCGGCGTCGGATGTGGACGCCGTCCGACGCAACATCCACAGCGTCGATATGTGACGCTGTGGGGTGAGACTGTGTTGACCTAGGCAATAAGGACACATATGTACAAATGCTGTTCATAGATTCAACACAATCATTCCTTAGCATCTAAATGAGAAGCTGAGTCCTACTAGGCCTGAACACCTTCCTCTTTAACGGGATCCTGGAATTCCTGACTGGATAACCTCAGGAACAGCATCTCCAGCACCACAACGCTGAGCACCAGGTCCCCTCTGAGGTATATTTCCAGTTGTTCACTCTGCTGACTTACGACTGTTTAGCAATTCACAGCTCAAATCACAACATCAAGTTCGCTGATGACACGACCGTGGTGGGTCTCATCAGCAAGAACGACAAGTCAGCATAAAGAGAGGAGGTGCAACAGCTAACAGCCTGGTCTAGCGCAACATCCAGTCTCTGAACTTTGACTAAACTAAAGAGATGGTTGTTGACCTTAGGGGAGCACAAAGTGGCCATTCTCCACTGATCATAGACGGATCCTCCGTGGAGATCGTCAAGAGCACCCAAATCCTTGGTGTTCATCTGGCAGAGAACTTCAAGTGGTCACTCAACACCAGCTCTATCACAATGAAAGCCCAGCAGCATCTTTACTTCCTGAGAAGGCTGAGAAAAGCCCATCTCCCTCCCCCATCCTGACCATGTTCTACAAAGAGACAATCGAGAGCATTTTGAGCAGATGCATCACCGCCTGGTTTGGGGACTGCACCATCTTGGATCGTAAGACTCTACAGAGGATAGTGAGGACGGCTGAGAAGATCATCAGAGTCTCTTTTCCCTCCATCATGGACATTTACACCACATGCTGCATCTGCAAAGCCAACAGCATTGTGGATGAACCCACACACCCCTCACACACACACACACACCACTCACACACCACTCACACACTACCCTCACACACACTTTTTTTACTCTCCTGCCATCAGTAAAGAGGTTCTGAAGCATTCGGGCCTCACATCCAGACTGTGCGACAGTCTTTTCCCTGAAGCCATCAGAATCTTCAACACACAGAACTGAACTGAAACTCTCACACACACACACACACACACACACACACACACACACACACACACACACACACACTGTACTGTGTGTTACTGAGCTGTTACAAATCTAAACTCAAACACATGCATGATATATTTCACACATTTGTGTCTTCAGCACAACAATATTATATTAGTTTATTATTACAAAAATGTTTACATGCTGTTTTTTTAAACATCCATTTGACTGCTGCTGTTGCTGTTTTGCACAACCTTTTGTGTTAATTAACAAGTACACTCCTGTATACAGTTCTTTCTTACACACTGTACTGTATAACACACAGTAGGTTTACTGGCAGCGCTATTTTGTGTTTTGTGTATTTGTCCTACACTGTCTCGTGTTGTCTTTTTGCACTACACGATGCACTATATGCCGCGGGGACACTTACTTTAGTCCTTAACTCTGTGTTATGTAGCTTTATGTTGTTGTATGTTGTATGTTGTTTAATGTAGCACCAGGGTTCTGGAGGATCGTTGTCCCATTACACTGTGTACTGGGTCACATATATATGGTTGAAATTTCAATAAAAGCTTCTTGACTTGACTTCACACCTTGTGGCATTAAACTCGAAAATAAAGTCTGACCTTCAGTAATTTAGGTTTTCTGCATTTATCTCCAAAATGGCTGTTTAGATCTTTACAAAATCTAGGGTTAAATCTTTAATAAGCTCAAGACTCTGGACCTAATATAGACTCATTGGTTTAGTGCTCTGAACTGAACATCTAGTTTATGTAGTACAAGGGATTTAATCCAGAACCAATTTAGAAACGATATCTTGAGACTGAAGTTGATTCCAATTCTGACACTATTGCCAATGGTCTGAATTCAAGCTCACATTTACATTTACAGCATTTGGCAGACGTCATTACCTAGAGCAACTAACATTTATCTTCTACATACAACCAAGCAGCTATGAGGTTAAGGGCCTTGTTCAGGGGCCCAGCAGTGGCAGCTTGGTGTGGCTGGGATTTAAACTAACCTGACCTTCGGGGTCCAAATTCCAATGCCTCTATGTCTTGAGATTTCAGAGTTAAACTGAAAGCTCGGAAGCCAAGATTCATAACGTCAACATTTTTACATTTTACGTCTTTATTTTCTGGTTCTTCGATTTATCAGAATGATTTTTTCCCCCTGATTACGTTTTAAGAGTAAAATCAGAGTAAGCCTCAGGATGAGGTCATTAATGTAAAGCCAGTTGACTCGTTAGTCCTTTCCCTCTCTGAGATCCTGCTGTAGCAGTACAGTAATAAAACAAAGCATTTTGAATCTCCTCTCCGTGCAATTTCATTTCCATGCGCCTCCTGGTCTCACTGCTTAATTCTCCGATAATAAGAGAGAGTCAGGAGCCTCCGCTACGAGACGCAAGGATAATGTGTCTGGTCAAGCTCGGTCATTCTAATCAAAGTCTCATTATACAAGCCTCCCACTTCACTCTTATACACACACACACATGCTGGGAGTAAGACCAACACCAGCAACAAATGATCCCAATTTTTCCACCTATCCTTGGGAGAAAGAAGGGCTAAAAATGCTTCCACCTCCTGTAAAATTGGATTAAACAGGTGAGCCCTGTGATTGCCACTGGGAAATCATTAGGTTGCTGATTATAGCAAATGAGAAGGAGAGGGACGAGAGACATGCAACAAAAGCAGTCATTAGGACTTAGCTGATGATTTATTACCTGGCCAAGGTACTTCTGGAACCCGTGTTCCTCCTTTAAAAAATGCACAAGGACCTATTTTGTTTTGATCAATCGTCAAAGCCGACGTGTTCGAACTGTACAATACCTTTTAGAAATGGTTCTAGATGATAACATGACCTGTTATAACCTTATCTTCCAAGAGTGTGGGCTTTAAAATAACAAGCTGACCAGCTGGCTAGCAAGATCTGAGTCCGATTTCTGGGAACTGTATAGATCACATGCATTCCTCTCTCAGGAAAACCTTAATAACACAGTGTAGGTTTCAAATAGTCTATGACCAAGTTTCCAAAAAAGTTGGGATGTTGTGTAAAATAGAAATTATAAACATTGAATTTTTAACCTGAAAATATATACAATTTTAATGAAATAATAAAGTCGTTTTGAATTTGATGGCTGCAACACATTTTTTTTAAAAGTTAGGGAGTCATGTTTTCCACTGTGTAGCACCAAGTCTACTTTCTGTATACATCTGGGAACTAATGAGACCAGTTGCTGAAGTTTTGGAAGAGGAATGTTGTCCTTTATGTGTCTGATACGGGATTCTAGCTACGCAACAGTTCTGGGTGTCCTTTGTTGTATTTTCTATCTCATGATGCCAAGTGTTTTCAAATGCAGAAAAGGTCTAGACTGCAGGCAGGTCAGTTCAGCAGCTGGATTCTTCGAATACGAAGTCATGCTGTTGTAATAGCAGCAGTATGCAGTTAGCAATGTCTTGCTCAAGGCCTTCCCTGAAAAAAGTCTTGTTCCAGACCGAACCATTTGTTGCTCTAAAACCTGTATATATCGTACAGCATTGATGGAACCTCCAAATGTGCAAGCAGCCCATTCCACAGGCAGTAATGCTCTCCCATACCATCAGAAATAGCAAGCTAGATGGTCCCTCTCCTCTTTAGTCCAGAGAACGTGGTCCATGGTTTTTAAACAAAATGAAAATTTGTCTGATCACAGAACGGTTTTCCATTTTGCCTGGAAAACTGTTTACAGACAATGATTTCTGGAGATGTTCATGAGCCCATGTGTGAGTGTTTTAAATTCACTGCCACCTGAGAGATTGAAGATCACGGCCATTCAATATTGATTTTCGCTTTTGACTCTTTGTGTACAGATTTTTTTTAGATTTCAGAAAACTTTGGATGATGTTATGTTCTGTAAATGAAGAGATATTTAACTGTTAGGTAAACACGGGCTTTGTGAAGCTCCACCCATCTTTACTCTGTGAAACTCTATCATCTTACTGACCTGCTGTCAATTAAACAGATTAGTTGCAAAATGTCTTTCCAACAGTTTCATTTTAATAACATTCACTTTTTCCAGACTTTTGTCATCCCAACCTTTTTGAGAAATTCTAAATTACCAAATTTTTCTTCTCAAAATGGTGCATTTTTCAGTTTCAGTTTACATTTGACACATTTTCTGTGTTCTATTGTGAAAAAAATGTGTGGTTTATAAGATTTGCAAATCATTGCATTCTGTTTTTATTTACATTTTACATAGCGTCCCAACTTTTTGGGGGAATTGGGGTTGTATTTACTGTATATACTGTTTCTTCTATTTGATCTGATCCATAGCAATTTTAGTAACTAAATAAATTATTCCAAAAACAAGGTCTGAATTTGTTTTAAAGTCAAGATCAATATCTAGAAAAAAAACATTGATTCTCTCTTTTACTCTTTTCTGGTTTACAGACATCATTCTTAATGAGTCACAGCCACCGTTTCTCGCTCTCCCACTTCCTATTTTCCTCCTTTTTCTTCTCCCGCTTTTGTTTTGACGTGAATAGGTAAATTCTCTTCATTCTAACATGATAATGAGAGCAGGTTCCCCTTGGGGAGCTTCCTGAGAAACTATTTTGACATTTTGAATGCTCAGTGCTTGGGCCCCTGGGCAATTCGCCGCCTTTCCTGTCATGTAGCGACACCTTTGCACGTAGATAAGCCGGAAAAAGAAGTGTAGATGAGTTTTTTTGCGGGTGAACCAGGATGCAGGGAGAAAGATGACAAATAATGGCGTTGAGAAACAACAAGTGACATGAGAAAGGTAAAAAAAAATGGAATATAAGGAAAAAATAAAGACGAAAGAAGAAAAAAAAACAATGTTACGCTCTTCAGATTGCTTTAAAGTATGTTGAGTGTGAGTGTGTGTGTGTGTGTGTTTTATACCTGGGGTTGTATCCCCATTGAGATGCTAATTGCAAATCAGCTTTTGAGGCAGGTGGCCAGAGAACAGGCAAAGACAGGGAGATGAAAAAAGAAATCGAGGAAATGGAGATTGATGCATAGAGAGAGAGAGAGAGAGAGAGAGAGAGCAGGAAGAGCGGCTGAGATGTTAATGGCAAGACATTTCCTGTTTGCATCCTCTTCCTTTTGTTGTATCTCAGCATGCCTCTGATGCACAGGTTTAATCCGTGAAAGCAGGAGTAATACCAGGGAAGAGGACGTGGTGAAAGATCTCCTGTGATGAATTTGAATGGGATGTCAATAGGACAGGAGGTGACATGAGAATGTCTGATAACAGAACCGTTTGGGAACGAGTGAGCGAGTAAAGTGTAGGAATGATGGGTCTAGGGAAATACATGACGAATACAATAAGTGAAATTATGTAATATTATAATGATCATATATCATACAGTAAGTGAGTTATATACTATAAAGTACCGGTACCAAAAAAATAACACTTCTGCATTGCTGAGTACCAGGAAGTACTTTTTGATCCTCCTACTCCAGTTACATTTACAGTATTTGGTAGACGCTTTTATTCATAGTGACTCACATTTATCTCATGCATACAACTGAGCAGTTATAGGGTTAAGGGCCCTGCTCAGGGGCCCAGGAGTAGCAGCTTGTTGGTGTGGCTGGGATTTGAACTCATGACCTTCAGAGCCAAAGTCTTAATCAATAATCACCTCCGACGACATGTTAAAGTAAAAAAAAAAAAAAAAATGTTTTCGTTAGGAGTGACGACGATGGACAGGATTAGAAATGAGTTTATTAGAGGGACAGCGCATGTAGGACGTTTTGGAGACAAGGTGAGGGAGGTGAGATTGAGATGGTTTGGACATGTGCAGAGGAGGGACATGGGGTATATCAGTAGGAGAATGCTGAGGATGGAGACACCAGGAAGGAGGAAAAGAGGAAGACCAAGGAGGAGGTTTATGGATGTGGTGAGGGAAGACATGCAGGTAGTTGGTGTGAAAGAGGCAGATGTAGAGGACAGGGGGGTATGGAGACGGATGTAGAGTACAGGGGAGTATGAAGATGGATGATTCGCTGTGGCGCCCCCTAATGGGAGAAGCCGAAAGAAGAAGATATATAGATAACCATAAATCGCTCTGGATGAAGAAATCTGTAAATGCCTAAAATGTATAAATGATTAATTCACTATCGTTTCTAATTGACTTTCTAAATAAGCAGCGTTTGATGTCTCCTGCACGTTTCTACTCAACACTGCATATATTAATACACCGCACTGAATATATTTATGGACGTATTAATAAAGATGAAGCAATGAATAATATACAGTTGACTTATTGCAGTTATTAACAGGCATAAAGACATGAATATTCATGAATTCATGAACAAACAATAACAATAACTACACAGAGCATCCAGAATGTTTCTCTTTAACATGAACACAATAAATCTTAAAAGAAATATTCAAAAACACCTCAGGGACAGAATTACAGGTTAGGAACATATAGTTCAGACATGACCATCTGGATATATATTTGCCTTCCAAAAGTATTGGGACACCTGAATGTTCCAGTTCTATATGGTTCTTCCCACAAACTGTTTGGAGGTACACAATTTAATCGCACATCTTTGGATTCATGTTTAAAGCCTGCTCCATGAAGATCTGCTTCACATGGGTTGGAAGATGAGGAAGATCTCCTGCTCCAACCATACTGAACATAAATGAATGTGAATGCTGACTTCACCCCAGGCCTCCTCACCTCACCTACATCAGTACCTGACTTTCCAAACATCTCTGAATGAATCTCCACAAACAGCCACAATCCTCTAGTGGAACATCTTCCCAGAGGAGTGGAGCTTAATATAACACTAAATGGAGTCTAAATGTGGAATGAGATGTTCAAAAAACACATATGGTGTATGTCCTAGCCTGTGTGATTATCTTAAGATCTTGCCAGGTGTGTACTTTCCAGTTACCTAGCAACCACTTTTTTTTCCTACAGCTTCCTTTGTTGAAACATCTGAATGCACTACGGGAAGGAATGTTGACTATGGAGTGTAAAAGTCCCAAATTCTTCGAACAGGAGCAACAACAGTCGGTGTGTGTGTGTGTGTGTGTGTGTGTGTGTGTGTGTGTGTGTGTATATATAAACGCCTCTTTGTACTCTCTGAAATGATGCATTCAGGTACTTGGACCTGGTGTAATAATGACAGAAAGCCAGAAAGCTCTCTAATTAAATTCCAGATGAGGTGCTGCATTCACAGCATTTGCTCGTTCATCAATCAGAAAACGAGTGCAGTGCAACACACCATATTGCCAAAAGTTTGCGGAAACCTGGCCAGAAGTATGAAATGTGCTTTTTGAGCATCGCATTCCACATTTAATCGCAATTTGCTCCTGGAATTCCCTCCACTCTTCAGGGAAGATGTTCCACTAGACTTTGTAATGTGCTTGTGGACATTTGTTTCATCAGCCAGTAAAGTCAGGTAGTGATGTAGGTGAGAAGGTGAGGAGGCCTGGGGTTCAGTCGGTATTTACATTCATCCCAAAGGTCTTCAGGAGGTTTTAGATCACAGCTGGATAGCAGGCCACTCAAGATCTTCCCCTCCACACTATTTAAAGCAGATCTTCATGTAGCTGTGCACAGGGGCCTTAATACTTCCATCCATATACTGTATGTTTAATATAAAGCAGGATATTGCATTATATACCACTGTAATCAGCTACATCTATTAATAAAGATAAATAATGAACCCTTAAAGCAGTCATTAACAGACATAGAATAATGAATAAGCACTTATTATACCCATTTAACATCTTATAACCACTTCCTATTACACCTATTGATTTCCTTTACAAGACCTTTGATTGTTGTGCTTTGTTATGTCTAAAATAGTTCATTAAAAAAATGCTATAACACTACTTGCAGTGGTTCATGTGGGTGTTATAGCAGCTTGATGGACACCTGATGGATATTGGATATAATCCAACTGGATATTGTATTGATATGATGGAAATTGGCATAAGTCTTTCTACACCTTTATTAAAGTTTAAACTGTAGATTTGCTGTGAAGCTCTAGGAACAGAATCCTTCATTGTTCCTCCACCATCTTAAACAAGTGCAGTGAGGAACCCTCTCATTGATCATGTAACTTTGAACTATAAGAAGTTCCCATAGGGCGACGATTTCACTAACCTGTGCATCGATTTCCTATTTTTTGTTACTCCTCTTTACAATTTGTGTGTTTCTGCCTCAAAGTTGGGTACAAAGATATGGATTATTTTTATTCTTAAGAATTCATCCTGCTCTGTAGCTCCAGCAGTTAGATGAACCCATTTTTGATCTAAGGTCAAAGTTTGGAACGAATTCTCAACCATAATCTCTGTACTGTAGTTATATTTGAACCTTTTGATAATTGAACATTGTCTCAGCTGCAGTATCTTGCAAATGTTAAATAAAGGCCAAGTTTTTCCATTTAGTTTGAAGCAGCAGTTAGTGTCAGTTATAATAAGTGTAAAAAGAATATAAAATAAAAGTAAAGTGTAGTGAAGCAAAGTTATGTTGAGGAAACTGAGATACTGAAGTGTTTTAAAGTCATGTGAAGTGGACTGGGGTGGAGAGAAAGTGTATTTAAGTAAATGTAAGTGAAGTGAAGGGTAACTGGGTATAAAGTGTAGTGGAGAGGATTTAGATAAGTGGAGTAAAGTATAGTGATGTGTACTGGAGTAGTGTGATTTAGACTGAGGCAAAGTGAAGTGAAGTGAAGTGAAGTGGAGTGGAGTGGAGTGGAGTGGAGTGAAGTGAAGTGAAGTGAAGTGAAGTGAAGTGAAGTGGAGTGGAGTGGGTGGAGTGGAGTGGAGTGAGTTTCACTTCACTCCACTCCACTCCACTCCACTCCACTCCACTCCACCCACCCAGTGTAAAGTGTAGTGGAGAGGATTTAGATAAGTGGAGTAAAGTATAGTGATGTGTACTGGAGTAGTGTGATTTAGACTGAGGCAAAGTGAAGTGAAGTGAGTGAAGTGGAGTGAGGAAGTGGAGTGGGTGAAGTGAAGTGAAGTGGGTGGGTGGAGTGAAGTGGATTGAAGTGAAGTGGGTGGAGTGGGTGGGGTGAGGTGAAGTGGAGTGGAGTGGGTGGGTGGGTGAAGTGAAGTGGGTGAAGTGAAGTGAAGTGGAGTGAAGTGGGTGGGTGGAGTGGAGTGGGTGGAGTGGAGTGGAGTGGAGTGAAGTGAGTGGAGTGAAGTGGAGTGAAGTGAAGTGGAGTGGGTGAGTGAAGTGAAGTGAAGTGAAGTGGAGTGGAGTGAGTGAAGTGGATTGAAGTGAAGTGGGTGGAGTGGAGTGGGTGAGGTGAAGTGGAGTGGAGTGGGTGAAGTGAAGTGAAGTGAAGTGAAGTGGAGTGGGTGGGGTGGGGTGGGGTGGGGTGAGGTGAGGTGAGGTGAGGTGAGGTGAGGTGAGGTGAGGTGAGGTGAGGTGGAGTGAGGAGTGGAGTGGGTGGGGTGGGGTGAGGTGAAGTGAGGTGAGGTGAGGAGGAGGTGAGGTGAGGAGGTGAGGTGAGGAGGAGGTGAGGTGAGTGAGGTGAGGTGAGTGAGGTGAGGTGAGGTGAGGTGAGGAGGAGGTGAGGTGAAGTGAAGTGAAGTGAAGTGAAGTGAAGTGAAGTGAAGTGGAGTGGAGTGGAGTGGTGAACACTGTAGTAAAAGGGTTTGTTAACTGATCTGAACCTGCAGGCGGCTTTCCGTACAGCTTCTTTGTGACAGTGTGTGTTCTAAGTGTTATATTTGTGGAAAACTGAATTTAATTCTACCAGCAACCTAAAGACACCATATAAGATCAAACACTGAGAGGAACAAAAATGCAGACAAGTATTTGAATGTCTCAACATTTCCATGCTGGTGTTCTGTATATACTGTATTAGGCCCAGCTGCAAATAATTACTTTGTCAACAGATGGCTTAAAATATACACAAATGAACTCCTATGCTAATACCACTCTCGTAATTAGCATTGCTCTCAAGGCATGTTATGAAAGTAACAGAGTAATTGTACAGCATTTCCTCTTTAAATGCGTTCAATTGGTACGTGTCTGCGCTAGTGGAAGTAGAAACGGTTAAAAATTCTCACCCAGCTCCAGATGAATCCCGGCTACAAAGGAGTTCAGGAAGAACATGAAGATGACTATAGAGAGTATCGACACACACTTCACCAGCAGGACTTTATCTGTAATTCTGTGCTGTATAAAAGAGAGAGAGAGAGAAAGATAGACAGATACAGTAGACTGGCCTTTCTCTGACACCAATTATGTTCTCTCAGCCATAATTAGAGAAATTAGTGCTCCTTCTCTTCAATATGACAATAACACCAGAACAGGAAAAGAACTATCAAACTGAGGGTTACTCCGGAAACCTGGTGGGCTGAAACAACTTTATCATTCTGATTCATTTCAATCTACATTTTTTATTATTATAATATTCAGTTTTACCGTTTTCTGGAGCTCCTGGATGTTGCTCTCCCAGTTTTTGTCCTCTTGAGATATTTGCCTAGAAAGGATAAAAACATTAAAATGTGCAATCATGCTGTACCAGAATACAGATAAAAAGAATTAATACAGAAATTACGTTTCATTGAAACTTTGCAGTAAAACTGTATGTCTAAACATTATGCCAGTTTTAAGGCTACATAAGGATGTCATAACAAATTATTTCATAGCACTTGAAAGTTTCTTTAACACACATTTAACCTTTATCATTTGGGTGACACCTTGCTGCAATGTAGATTGACATCTGTATTACACTTCACACAAGTGGTCATATAGAGTTCATAACCTGACATGACACCTGAATAAGCCCTTTATGACATATTTTAAACAAACCCCTTTATATATTTAAATGAGAAAAAAATGATAGCCTCCATCTTTTCCATATTTGACATTAGTTGACATAACACCTGAATAAAATGACAGAGTTCTCCTGACAAAAAGCTGTTATGACTTAATGACATAACAGCTGACCTGTTGTGGCAAAGTCATATAATGGCGATGATGTGACATAATTGGAGAAATGATGACACTTTGCTGTGTGAGCATGTCAAAAATGTAGCGTGGTACAGTTACTAGTTATGACACTGTAATAACCACGTTATAAACATTTAAAATGGGTGTGGGGAGTTGACTTTGTTTATCATGACTCTGAATATCTTAATGGTGTCAAGCTGTCATGAGGTAATGCCATGATGCAACCTCGTGCCAACGCATCACTCAATATTGACTGAAGCGAACTTTAACTTTAAGTAGAAGAATATTGGAATAAGACTCTTTTGTTATGTTTGCATAAGTTGACATCAGTCGTCAACTGATGAAAGGCTTATGAAGGTGTTATGTAGTCTTATGAATGCTATTGACATTCCATTGGATGAAAAAAGCATATTTTGTGTTAATAGTACTTCAGTAGAAGTTCATAACCCTGTAAGTACTCTGTATGTTCCTTCTGCTTAATTATAATAATATCTAAATATCCATATAAGGTACATGGTAAATGCTAGAAGAGCTATTAAGCGTTCATAACAACTTAAGTCCAGAAACTCGGCACCTTATCGACCTTTATGAAACCTGGTCTGATCCATTTTGGCACTGGAATTGATCGTCTCTTAACGGCGTAATGGTGGAACCAGGGATAGTTTAATTAACCCACAATTACGCTTCCATATTGAACTTCTCCAAATTATGGCTTTATAAGCGTTACTTCATGCGCCCTGTTTCCGAAACTGGGCCATTAAAAGTTTCTGTTCAGTCATGAATAATCAGAGATTTACCAAGGACAAAAAGTCCTTGAAGTGAAATTACAACAGCTCCTGATTACCATGACAACCCAAAGAGAGTCGATGAGACTCGCAGTCGCTCAGGTGGATTCACGCCCCCATGCCTGATTATTGAATATCTCTATTGGAGACCTGAGGTTAGCGACAGATTGTCTGTTCGGTGGCGTGTGAACAACCGACTGTTAGATATGATCTCCGACTGATCCGTCACACACACACACGATTCCGAATAACGATTTCTGTACGATGCTGTATTTACATCCTGGGCCTTGAAGCATCACTTAAATATATTGCCCCGATCTGGTCTCACATCCCATAATTCCAGTGTTTATCATTCCCCTGCCACATCGCGGCTGTCTGAGACGAGCTGAAGATCCACATAACATCCTATTGTGGAAGAGATCATTTTCATAGAGCTGTTTCATAATATGTAAGCAGGTTATCAATAGATCACACAAGTCATAACGGAGGAGTAAAAGACACTGATGCTCGGTCAAACGCCGCGGCGTTGCCACCAAGATCAATCTCACGAGGCTGAGATGTCAGGAGCAGGAGAATGGAGATTTTGATGATGAGTAAAATGGATGAGAAACTAGGTGAGAGCTGGAGAAGTCTGGTCAACTTGGACTAGTGTCAGATTTGGTGGAACATGTCCACTGTCTGGGAATAACGGAAACAGGCTAATCGATATCAAAGTTTGGTCTCAATAAGGGTTTAATGGCTTTCTGTTGTTCTCAATCTGGACTTGGTCACACTCGTTTGGACTACTACTTTTTTGTTGTTGTGGTTGTTGTTGTTGTTGTTCAAGTCTTTTTATTGCTATTTGACAACATTTTCTGAGAACAAAAGCACAAAACTAAGATTTGGTGAGTTTGACAAATTGTGACGTCTAGACGTCTGGGTCAGAGCATCTCCAAAACTGCAGTTCTTGTGAGATGTTCCTGGTCTGCAGTGCTCAGAATCAAAAGTGCTCCAAGAAAGGAACAGTGGTGAACCGACGAAAGGGTCGTGGCCGGCCGAGGCTCATTGATGTACGTGGGAAGCGAAGGCTGGTCCATGTGGTCCGATCCAACAGACGAGCTCCTGTAGCTCAAACCACTGAAGAAGTTCATGTTACGTTTGGATCTATTTGCTCTACAGTATGAACTTCAGCACTGACTGCCAAATAACAAAAAAGTTTCACTACAGCCTTCAGTGGAGCATCGAATCTTCTTTAATCCAGTGACTAAAAGTAAGTAAAGATTTGTACTTTCACAACTAAAGTTAAAGAAGAAATCAAATATTTGTATTATTTTCAGAAACAGAGTTCTTTTTTCGTTAAGCCAAATATTGCACAAATAATGAAAGGATTAATAGATAAATACAGAGCTTCTGGAGGAAAATTCAATATTAATTGCCAGAAATAATTAAGCTTAAGTCATGACCAAATCATGTGTGTAGGATTAGTGACCTGAACTCCACACCTATCGCACAAAGGATTAATACTGAAGGAAAATTGAGCTCCTTTTCCTTTTGTCCTGTGTAGGCAGTGAACTACTTTAAATTAGATAAATGTATGTCGTAGACAAGTTTGGACTTGATCTTGACTTGACATTGACTCCTTTAAGATTTGATTTCATCTCAATATCAGCTTGGGTTTAAACCTGTCTTGATCTTGACTACAGGCCAAATTGACCAAATGTCTCCTTTTATGTGAGGTTTTTATACAAAAGTCTTTGAAATTGGCTGATATCATAATTGTAGCCTGTTAGTTTTTTACTCCTCAGTGATGTTTTTTTCTTGTTTCAGTACCTCTGAAAGGTCCGGAGCTTCTTGCGCAGGAGGCTCTCCAGGTTGAGAACCTTCTCCATGAGAAGACACTTGACAGCCGTCTCCTCTCGGCTGGCAGGGTTGATCCGCTGCGCTGTCTGTCTCCACACCCGAATCTCGTGCTTCAGTTCTACAAAAAGAAACGGGGAGAAAAAATAGAAAATTGGACGTTCATCCTCCCCTGAGGAGAGCTGCACTCTTCTGGAAATATGCTTATGGGAAAATGCCTTGCATGGGTGAAGTTTTATCCTTTAACACAATAAAGATAGTGGGAAAATAAAGTTCCCACAATGGTTCTGATTCATTTATGGAGCTAAGGATGCTCCTCTCTCACTGCATATTCAATCAGCTTTTATATATTGATACGCGCCTCCCGCGTGCTCTAAGCCTTTTTACGGCTTTGCTTTTTTACATATTTATTTCTAGTATCGTATTGAACGCAGGAGCAGCGGGAAGCTGGTAATGGCAGTGTGGATGCTGTAAGCACGGGTCCATCTGCGTTACAGCAAACACTCATTACATCGGCATCGGATGCGTTAAAAATGTTTTCATGAGGATGGTGTCGGATCTCTACCAGGAGAACTTTATTCAGTCTGCTGGTGCTGTTATGCAGAGACCTGGCACTACTGAGAGACCTTCGACTGAATTCTTTATTCTGATTGGTCACACAATTAATCATTTTTCACAATTTGGCAGATGCCCTTATCCAGAGCGACTTACATTTATCTCATTCATACAACTAAGCAGCGATGGGGTTAAGGGCCTTGCTCAGGGGCCCAGCAGTGGCAGCTTGGTGGGGCTGGGATTTGAACTTTTGACGTTCCAAACCAGAGTCCAATGCTTTAACCACTGAGCTTTTAACGACTTATAATCACTCAAATGAGGACAAGGTTCACTTCTGAGTCTGGTTCCTCTCAGGGTTTCTTCCTCGTATGTTCTAAGGGTTTTTCCTGGCCACATTCACTCCAGGCTGCTTATCAGGGAAATAAATACACATAATCCACTTATAGAATTTTGTTTTGCAATTTTTTCAGCTTGCATTCTGTAAAGCTGCTTTGAGACAATTGTGAAATAAAATGGAACTGAATTGAATTGAAATAAAAAGCATGACATTTAGTTATATGATGCTCTTCAAGGTGTCAGCAGTAACCTTGCTTGACTGATGTTTTTCTTTAGAAACAGCTCACCCTATTGTGTTGTATTTCTTACTTAGGTGCCACACGGTTCAGATGAAATGAAGGATAGAGCCTGGGTATTAGCCAGCCAGTTCCAGCAGTGGGAGTTTGGTACCATGGAAGCTGGCACCGCAGGGTCTCCTGGCTTTATAGATTTGAAATTGGACTGGCATGGAGAAGCCACCAGCATGAGTCGTGATGGTCTTCCAAATCAGAAAAAAACAGGTAGCAGGTTGGTGAGACGTGTACCGCCTGTTGTCCTGAATCACTGCACTCTCATTCTCCAATATACAGGCTGATAGTGTTTGCCCTGAACCCAATAACCTCATAGCAGCAGAATGAAATAGAAATCGTGCACAAAACACAGGAAGACTCACGGAGAGAAGATTCTCACCTCTGCCTTTTAAAGGAGAAATTCTTTTTTTCAGGGGCTCCTGATTTACCAAAATCTAAAATAATGAGGACAGTTTGATTTGCAGAACTTTGCACAGAGTAGTTATGAACATGAGAGATCATAATCACATGTCAATTATTACATTTCATTCATGTCTGTGGTCCTTTCTGGCCTACCTACCTTCACCTTTTTTAGTCCTGCTGCCAAAGCTCGTTCTGATGGAGTCCCTAATGCACTCAGGTCACACTGCACAGTGTCTTTAACCCTAACAATACATTTACATTTACATTTACAGATGTCCTTATCCATCATCTCAGTTATACAGCTGAGAAACTGAGGGTTAAGGGCCTTGCTCAAGGGCCCAGCAGTGGCATAATAATGGGGGCTGTCAAAATAAATGCAGACGTCAAAATGAACGTTAATAACGTATACATTCTAATCGCAAATTTATTTTAACAACGCAAATGTTATTAATGTGCGATTAATGCAGCACGCATTTTTGTTTGATCTGTTTTTTTTTTATATAGAGAAGTAAATAAATATAAAAGAGGTGAAATTAAAGCCTTCAGCACAACACACACATCTATTCACGACGTCCTTTCTTTACTCAGATATAAAAATAATAATAATAATAAACTCCACCGAAAAAGTATTATCACTAAACATTTGTTTTACTGATGCGCCGAGTCTCAATTCAGCACCAAAATCTGCTATAATTTACACGACAATTAAAACCGTCCGTGTGGAAACATAGCAAAAGTTACGTTCAGTGTCCTGATGATTTACGCCATTTAAAACCCCATAATAACATTTACAAGAATATTTTAGGTTTATATTGAGTTTGGTTTCACTAATAATAAACATACATTTGCATAAAGCATTGCTGAGTAATTTTGCTCATTTAGCTAATAATAATAATAATAATAATAATAATAATAATAATTATAATTATAATTATAATTATAACAATAAAATAATAATAATCATAATACTATTAAAGTTATATTAATAATAATAATAATAATAATTATTATTATTATTATTATTATTATTATTATTATTATTATAAATAGTTCAGGTATGATAATACTGCAGAAGGATTCTCAAAACACTTGTAGTTCAATAGAGCGGTTCAATAAGTGAAAAGGCAAAGAAAAATCAGCTAGAGAACAGGTCAAGAAATGTCCGAAAATGTCAGGAAAGGTATTAATACACAAAGTTCACCCATAAAAGTTCAGCTTAGGCAGCTTCAGCTATCAGTTATAGTATCTAGCAACAATATAATATAATTTAGCAAAAGCATTATGCATCAGTTAACATTTAACATTGCTTATATTATTTAGCATGAGTTCAAGCTTAATTCAGGTAGCCATTATTTAGCATTAGTGCAGTGTATTTCTCTGTGAAGCTGAGTACTATACTGCACTTATGCTAAATAATGGTTAAATAACGGTGTGTAAAAATAATTCACAAAAAATCAATAACCATGCTTTAAGCATTTAGTTTATTCGTTTAGCATCTCCAGAAAACGAATATGCGCCATAGCCGTATAGGATAGTTGAAATTGATGATCACGTAAAGAGACAGAGGTACGAAAAAATATATAGGGAAATAAAAACTAATAAGTAAGCGACCCGCAGGCAACACGCATCAACTATTCTCAAACAGCATTTAATATTAACCATATTCAAACAGCACAAGTAGAAAGTAAAAATCATATAAAAATATAAAAATGAGAGGAGTAATAGGGTAATAGGCACAAACTTTACACATCGTCAGATAAAACAGAACGTAGGAAAATAGTTGCAAGAAGTGTATAGAAGATCCAGTGCCTATAACAAACATTAAGTAAGATTCTATAAGAGCATGAGCTTAAGGTGCAGGCAGGATGAGAGAAAAGACAGGAAATTCCATAATAAGAAGGACTATAGTATGCAAAAATTACATGAAATAGTTTTGAGAACAGAGCAGATTCTAAGAATACACAATTATGACTGCACAAGTCAGGTCACTCTTAGTGCAGGTCTCAGGCTCAGATAAATGTGGAGGTTTGTGTTATGAAGGACATCCAGAGTAAAACATGTGCCAAAGCAAATATGCAGATCACAAATCAGAATTTCATACCTGATCGGTCGAGACCCGGGTTACCAACGACCACCACAGGTATCGTTAACAACAGGGTACCGGTGTAAATTGTGCTACTGTTGGCTGAAGGAGGAGAAGGAGAGGAGGAAGACGTGTACAGAGACAGCAGGGAAAGGAGCAGTGTAGGAGAGTGGAGGTTCAGGTTGGTACTTTAAATGTTGGTACTATGACGGGTAAAGGGAGAGAGGGAGCTGATATGATGGAGAGGAGAAAGGTAGAGATGTTGTGTGTTCAGGAGACCAAGTGGAAATGGAGTAAGAGCAGGAACATTGGAGGTGTTTAAACTGTTCTATCATGGTGTGGATGGAAAGAGAAATGGTGTAGAGGGGATTCTGAAGGAAGAGTACAGTAAGAGTGTAGTGGAGGTGAAGAGAGTTTCTGATAGAGTGATGAACGTGAAGCTGAAAGTTGAAGGGATGATGATAAATGTCATCAGTGCTTATGCTCCAAAAGTGGGTTGTGAGATGGAGGAGAAGGAAAGATTCTGGAGTGAATTAGATAAAGTGGTATAAGGTGAACCTAGGAATGAAAGATTGGTGATTGGGAAAGATTTCAGTGGGCATGTGGTAAAGGGAACAGAGGTGATAAGGAGGTGATGGGTAGGTATGGCTTTAAGAATGTTGATGGAGAAGTATAGAGAAGGTCAGAAGGAGCTGCATTGTGTGTTTGTGGAGTTAGAGAAAGCGTACGACAGGGTGGAGAGAGGAGTTGTGGTATTGTATGAGAAAAACTGGTGTGACGGAGAAGTATGTGAGGGTGGTGCAGGACATGTATGAGGACAGTGTGACAGCAGTGAAGTGTGCAGTAGGAACAACAGACTGGTTCAAGGTGGAGGTGGAACTGCATCAAAGATCGACTCTAAGCCCTTTCCTGTTTGCAGTGGTGATGGACAGGTTGAAGTATGAGGTAAGACAGGAGTTTTCATGCAACAGTATGGTTTCATGCCGAGGAAAAGCACTACAGACACAATATTTGGGATGAATTTACCAGAAAATGCGTAAGCAAATAGGCGGAGTACTCACATCCTCATAAAATTATTGGAGCATGTAAATTGTTAAGGAGGAGATATTAGAGAAAGTATGTCAATTTCACAGGGTGTGGGAAATAAAAAAGAGGGGATTTTTTTCACACTTGCATGCAAATGCTGCCTTGTGCCATTGCCGTTCAAGAGGTTTTCTCCCAAGGGCCTTCTGGCACATTGTTAATTATTAAAAGCTTAGAATTTATTAATTTAAGATACATTTAGAACAGAAAAAATGTGATTGTGTTTAATCACGAGTTAACCTGATGACAATCATGCTATTCGCGATAAAGATTTTTAGCAATTGACAGACCTAAAGGAACATTTAATATCCACACCGAGCTCCCAAAGTTCCCCAGATCAGCGGTTCATATAAACTCTTCTGTAACTGTCCTGTAAAAAGGTTTCTAGAAAAGGTTCCTGAATTGAATGTAATAAGGTTTATGCTGGTCACGTTTACTAAACCTGATCTCACTCCGGTCAACAGCGCACACGAACGACGTCTCTCGAAAAACAAAGCGCTGGAATGATCAGGCAGCGAGGCCGCCCGAGCGTCAAGGCCAATTTAATTACTTTTTTCGAAGGCCACTTTCACATCGAGTGCTGATCAGCGGGTTCCTAATCACATAATCCACTCGGTGTAAATGTTCACGCTTATAATTTGCCAGCACTGAAATTATTCCGAAAATGAATTGATTTTAATTGCGGCCGTTCCCGCTGGGCAGCGAATGACCCGGAACAGAAACAATGCCACCTCTTTTTGTCGCTCTTGTGGCTGAACGCCAGCCGTGAGACCTTCAGGAGAGAAAATTCAGAAAAAAAAACTCTGTATCCTGAGAATCACCGCTGCGTATAAAGAGGGTTATTGAAGAGGAACTATTAAATGAATAGACTGTAATCTTCATTCGGTTGTCTTCTTCTCAGGTGTGCTGAGGAAGGCTCAGGTGTGGAATGAGATTGGAGAGAAAATGGAGATGGTGCAGGCGTGATGAAGTGTCTCCTGGAAGGACAGCTGCTTATAAGAACAGTGTGTAAGATCTGGAGGAGAGCCCAAGCTCTGGGATGCGAGCTTCTGCCATCATGTACACCACCTGAGGCTTCAAACAATCGGTTTTGGTGTTTCCTGGTTCTAAAGTGACTGGAAATTACTGGAACTCTGTCCTCCTAAATGTTGTTCTGGGTTTCTGGGTCTTCTCTGAATAAACATTTTGGATTCTCTCAAACCTGATTCTGAGAATGTGTTTTGTGTGTAAGTTCTGACTTTCAGACTTTTGAAGTTCTCCTAAATATGGTTGTGAGTTTCTGACTATTCTCTGGTAATTACGTCTGAATGATATTCATCATTTGGTTCTAGACCAACATAGATATAATTTATTGGATTCTCTGTCGCTTGGCTCAGAGTTTTGTGGAAAGGATTGGTTCCTCAGGTTCTGACGCATATTTCTGGATGAACATGATTTTGAGATTACGTGATTCTTCTGGATAAACATGGTTTATGTCTTTTGAGTCACAAGGTTCTCCTAAACCTTTTTCAGGACTCTTGGTTCTTAATGAGCATGGCTCCAGGTTTTTAAATATTTTCTGTTAAAATTGTTCTCCTAAACATGAATCTAAGTTTCTGGGTCTTCTCTGTTAATTACTCCTGGATGAGTTCCATCATTTGTTTCTGGATCAACCTGGTTATAATTTATTGAATCCTTTCTATCACTTGTTTTCAGGGTTCTGTGAAAAAGATCAGTTAATTAGGTTCTGGCATTTAGTTCTGGATGAAAATGATTATGAGATTAGGTATATTTTTGCATAAACATGGATCTTTTTTTTTTTTTTTGAGTATTTGCATCACATGGTTCTCCTAAACATTGTTTTATTGTTGGGGAGGGGGTTGGTCCTTTCTCTCACACGAGTCTTCTATTTATGGCTCTGAGTTGCTGGGTTTAACGTTAACATATTTCTGGGTCATCAGGTCCTCTTTTTATGTCACATGGTTCTCCAAAACATTGTTCTAAGTGTCTGGCTCATCTCTGGTAATTACTTGAGGATGTTTTTAAATTTTTTCTATCATATGGCTCTGGATATACATAGTTTTACGTTTATACATTTTCTGGATGCACTTCTGTCATGTGTTTTTGCTAAAACATGGTTCCTGAGATTCTGACATTGTTTGTAGAAACATGGTTAATGAGTTTCTTATGTTTTTTGCAGGAACATGTTTCTTGAGTTTTTGCAGTTCATTTTAGAACATGGTTACTGAGTTTCTGACATTTTGGCAGGAACCTGGTTCTTGGTGGACGATGGTGCAGTTGATTTGGTCACATGACTGCATCTCATGCCTAAAATTGTTTTTAAATCTATTGATTTTCTCAGGTCTCACTATAACACACACACACACACACACACACACACACTCACAGCCCAGGCTTTCAGGTACATCACACATTGGGTCTTTACAGCTTTTTAAAGGTCGACGTTCAGAGAACAAACATGTCTGATGTTGAAGACTTAAGAACAAGTGGCTCATTAAAGCTGCACCTTTCTTTCAACTGATAAATGAGTGTGTGTGTGTGTGTGTGTGTGTGTGTGTGTGTGTGTGTGTGTGTGTGTGTGTGTTGTTCATGAATTAAACATGTTTGCATGTTTGAAGAAGTGTTATAAAATCAGTGATTGTGTGGTTTGTGATCTTTTTAAATTGAAATTGTGGAGTTCTGGAGATTCATTGCTCTAGATGCTAAAACATATTTAAATGGTAGCTCAGTGGTTAAGGGTCTGGAAGAAAAAACAAAGAAACAAAAAGAAAAGGAAGAAGAAGGAAAGGTAAAGGAAAATTAAAAGAACAAAAGAAGAGGGATTTGACACAGAAGACAGTGGAGGAAAAGTAAACAAATGAAAAGATGAGGAAGATGAAGGAGGAGAAGGTGGGGAAGTAGAAGGAAAAATAAGTAAAAGAAAAAGAAAGGAAGAAGAAGAAGAAGAAGAAGAAGAAGAAGAAGAAGAGGAAGAAGAAGAAGAAGAAGTTCAGTGTGAGTGTCAGGTTTTGGATGGGTAAGGATTTGTGAGTGTAATATCACCAAATGGCCTTCAATCTCAGATTCGGGAGAACAGGAAGCAGCTCAGAGCACCACATCCACCCTTCAACCCTCGCAGGAGACACATGAGCAGAGCATCATCTACCACAGGATTTATAGTTTTAATCAAGCAGTACTCGAGTCAGAACAGGGTCAGGTGATCAGGATGAAAGAAATATCAGAGGAAAGGGTCTGAAATGAGATTGTCATGAAATAAATCACTAAATAAAGGGACCTTCAGTGGACATGGAACATGACTGCAGCAAGAGAAACTACAGGCTCAAGTTTTACAAGATATTTATGAGGTCTTCATCATAAACCACAGCTGGTGAGAGCTGGTGGTGTATTACAGAACCACACTGAGGTACAGGGCAGTGGGGCACTGAGGTATTGAGGTACTGAGGCGCTGAAATACTGAGGCACTGGTGTACTAATGTACTGATGTGCTGAGGTACTGGGGGACCGAGGTTCTGGGGCACTGACGTACTGAGGTACTGGGGGACTGAAGTACTGAGGTACTCATGGACTGATGTGCTGAGGTACTCATGGACTGATGTGCTGAGGTACTGGGGGACTGAGGTTCTGGGGCACTGACGTACTGAGGTACTAAGGCACTGAAGTACTGGGGGACTGATGTACTGAGGGACTCATGGATTGATGTGCTGAGGTACTCATGGACTGATGTACTGAGGTACTGGGGGACTGATGTACTGAGGCTCTGAAGTACTAAAACACTAAGGTACTGAGGCTCTGAGGTATCGAGGTACTGAGGCACTGCTGTACAGTGCTGAGGCACTGATGTTTCTAGGCACTGAGGCACTGAGGTACTGAGTTACAAACACACTGTGGTTCTGAGACACTGATGTACTGAGCAACTCATGTACTGAGATACCGAGGCACTGATGTGCTGAGGTACTAAGGTACTGAGGCACTAAGGCATTGGGGGTAGTGAGGCTCTTAGGTACTAAAGTACTGAGGTACCAAGGTACTGAAGCACTAAGGTACTGAGGCTCTGAGTAACTGAAGCACTGAGGTACTGAGGCTCTGCGGTATTGAGGTACTAAGGCCCTGATGCACTGAGGCTCTGAGGTACTAAGGCACTGATGTACTGAGGCCCTGATGTACTGAGGCTCTGAGGTACTAAGGCACTGATGTACTGAGGCCCTGATGCACTGAGGCTCTGAGGTACTAAGGCACTGATGTACTGAGAATCTGAAGTACTAAAGCACTGAGGTACTGAAGCAGTGAGGTACTGAGGCTCTGATGTACCGAGGCTCTTAAATTCTGGGGTACTGAGGTACAGAGATACTGCTGCTCTGAGATACTGAGACTTTGTGGTCTGACAGAATGGGACCCAAAGGAAGCACTGGGGCAGTAACACTAACTGGAGCTTGAAGGGGAATTTGAACAGGATGAACAGTAATATTCCTGGTACAAGAACACGACGTTTATAAACAATATATCATTAAATAAATAAAAAATAATAATGAGGATGATGATGGATGATGACTATGAGAGGAGGAACATAAAGAAGAAGCAAATTGTTATGAAGATTATAAAGAAGAAGAAAATAAACTAAAAGATTAGAAAGAAGAAAGAAAAAAACAAAGAATAGAAAAAAGATTAAAAAGAAGAAGAAGACTAAGATATTGGAGTGTGCCAATAGTCTGTATCTGTATTTAAAATTAAAATGTAAAAGTGGGCATGGCCTAAACCAGATGGTCCTGTAGACCCTGCAACTCCCTCATTAATCCCAGAGACCCTTACGATATTTATTATAATTATTTAGGGTGGGGCTTCATATACACACTCTTTATGATGTCAGAAACACATCTGTTCAGTTTTTACCCATTTTACCAGTGGAAACATTTCTCAACTGCCACATTTGTCAACAAAATGAAATGCGCAGTGAAGACATCTGCACCAGGTTCATGAAAGGATCATCACACACTCACCCACAATCTCACTGGACTCTTTGTTGTAGAGCTTTTTATTCCAGAAGAGAATCCTCAGGAAGGGAAAGGAGGTCAGCAGAACCAGACAGATGCCCAGGAACATGTAGCCTGTAAACGCAGCAAAATCCAGTCCCTGAGGAAAAGAACAAAAAAGATGGCAGAAGAAAACAGAGTGTAAATGTGTGTAAGAAAACACACAGAAGATACAATTTATTACAAATCAACAAACCAGAAACAGAAGAAATGAAAAGGTGATGATGATGGAGAAATTGGAGAGGAAGCTGATGATGCTGATGATGTGTAGGAGGAGAAGGAAAAAGAGGAGAAGGAAAATTATAAAAGAAAAAGAAGAAAAAGAAGAATATTCACAGACTGACTGATGCTGTAATCAACCAATCACTGACAGAGGACGTCTCCATAATCTCTAGCGCCTGCTTCAATCCACTGACTGTCTCTCACTTCATTCAGTAGGAGGGGTACAAACTTCTGCACTTAAAAAAAATAAGAAAAGAAAGAGGATAATGATGGAGAGAAGAAGAAGAAGAAAAGAAATAAAAAGATGATTGAGATGTTGCTGCTGCTGCTGCTGCTGATGATGATGATGATGATGAGCGGGAAAACGAAAATTAAGATGAATATTAAATAAGAAGAAAAAGAAGGTGAAGATAAGAAAGAAGAGGATGAAGATAAAAAGAGTGGTGATGAGGAGAAGAAGGAGGAAATAAAGAGGAGGATGAAGATGAAAAGGATTATGATGATGGTGATGATGATGATGATGAGGAGGAGGAGGAGGAGGAGGAGGAGGAGATTTTTGTGTGTGTGTGTGTGTGTGTGTGTGTGTGTGTGTGTGTGTGTGTGTGTGTGTGTGTGTGTGTGTGTGTGGAGCTCAAGAGAGGATGAGTGTCTCGGGTCAGAATCGATGTGATTAAGATTTGAATGATGTTATTGCGTGTTTATATTGTGCCTCGTGTCTCCTGCTCGTGTTTGTGTTTCTATTTCTAAGTGTGATGAAGCATTTAGATCTTCTCTCCTATTGACTGTCTTCATCACACCATCAGCCCACCTGGCTGGCGCCACATGACCCCGACTCAAACACACACTCTGAGTTCTTCTCGAGGACGAACACATTAGATAAGATGATGTGATAGTGATAGAGTGAGAACAGGATAAGATTGCACTGAGAGCTAATCAGCAGAATGCTAGCATAGCATAGCATAGCATAGCATAAGACTTGAGAGACAACAGAACACTGTAAGTTTCTCTAGAAAGAGGTCATACTGAGCATCATGAAGAGAGAAAACACAGGATATGAGCGCGCGAGAGAGAGAGAGAGAGAGAGAGAGAGAGAGAGAAATTGAAATGAAAACTGGTGTACAGTGCCCTCTACAGTAGACATGTGGAGACGCAGGAACAAAAGAAAGTTACATCATTAGGTCTCAACAATTACATGCTGTAAGAGATCGCAATAAAAACACTGTGTGTGTGTGTGTGTGTGTGTGTGTGTGTGTGTGTGGGACTGTATGTCAGTGTGAGATAGTGTGTGTGTTTATAAGTGCTGGATAGATAGATAGATAGATAGATAGATAGATAGATAGATAGATAGATAGATAGATAGATAGATAGATAGATAGATAGATAGATAGATAGATAGATAGATAGAGACAGAGAGAGATAGATAGATAGATAGATAGATAGATAGAGACAGAGAGAGATAGATAGATAAAAATAAGTGTGCTCTGAAAATACACAAACAGTCTAATATTCTAATATTCCATAATTTCTCAGTAAAAGGTCGTATGAAGGTCGTATGTCAAACGACTTATAAATATGTTAAACATTATAACACACTGAAAGTCTATAAAGCATCACAGATATCAGTATCACTTTATTCACAAAGCATTCAGATTCATGCCAAACATGTTCTACAGGGTTGGAGCTTTGTAGCAGAAGATCTTCTATTCCAATGCATAGAAAGCAGATCTTCATGGAGCAGGTTTTGTGCACTTTGTGTCATGCTGGTGGTTTCCTAGTTCAAGTAAAGAAAAGAATTTCATGCTCTAAAATGCATTTAAAGACGTCCTGTACACTTGTGTGCCCCAGATCTTTTTAGAAGAACCACATACAGGTCAAAAGTCAAGTGAAGAGATACCAGGAGATAACAGATATGACATGAGAGCACTGAGCTTATCCTCTTGACGTTCTATACGTCTTTATCCTTCACCCAAGACGGACATCTATGTGACTGACACACACACACACACACACACACACACACACACACAAATGAGGTTAAACCAGCAGCCATGCAGCAGATGGAACCTCCACAAGACAGTGTGTACAACACAATGCACACCACAGAGCTGTGAAACCTGGCCTCTGATTCGTCAGAGGGTTTTCAATCATTCTCTAGAACATCAGCTCAAACTGCAGCGTAATGACAGTTTATCGTTTCCATAGTAACCGCTCAATCACAGCTGGTGAAGTTTGCTGTGAAGGAGACGTTTAAGCAGGGAGTCTCCAGTAACGAGAAACTTTTCAGGACAGAGAATTTGATGCTTCTATGAGGCTTTGGGACAAAAAGGTGTTTTATGAAACCATAAACAAGCTGTGTGTGTGTGTGTGTGTGTGTGTGTGTGTGTGTGTGTGTGTGTGTGTGTGTGTGTGTCTGTTTTCTTCAGCGTTCCTGTGATAAAAGAATTCCACATCCAGATCCCAGAAGATCCACAGGATAATTACAGACTGACACATGGTTAAAGCGTCTCATCATCACTCAGTGCAGCTGTGAAGAAACACAGACTACACACACACACACACACACACACACACACACACACACACTACACACAAACACACAGACTACACACTCTCGAGGATTGGTTAATTTAGGTCACACATGTCACACTGAATAAAGCACTTTTTTTTTTTTTTACAATGTTAACACCAAACTATCTCTCTCTCTCTCTCTCTCTCTCTCTCTCTCTCTCTTCATTCTTCTGTCTGTATCTCCTTGTGTGTCACTTTCTTTCTCTCTCTGATTCTCTGTCTATCTCTTGCTCTTTTTGTGCTATGTATTTTCCCTCTGTCCGTCTGTCTGTCTGTCTGTCTTTCATTTCTCCCTCTATCTGTCTGTCTTACTTTTCCTCCCTCTGAATGTCTGTGTCTGTCCCTCCCCTCCATCCCTTTATTTGGCTGTTTTTCTTTCCCTTCCCTAAATGTCTTTGTCTTTCTGTCTCTCCTCCCTCCCTCTACTCTATCTGTCCTTCTTTCCCTCCCTCTGAATGTCTTTGTGTGTCTCTCCTCTGTCCCTCTTTTTCTCCCTCCTTCCTCCTCTCTTCCTCCCTCCTTCTATCTGTCTGTCTGTCTGTCTGTCTGTCTGTCTCTCCCTCTTTCTGTATTTCTCCGACTGCCTGTCTGCCTGTCTCTGTCTCTTCCTCCATCTGTATTTATCTCTCTCCCTGTCTGTAGTTCTTTCTTTGTCTATATGTCTGTCTCTCCATCCTTTTGCATTTTTGTCTATATGTCTCTCTTTCTCTCACATTATGCCTGTCTTTCTTTTCTCCCTCTGTCTGTTTGTCTCTCTTGCTCCTTCTGTATTTCTCTCTTTCTCTCCCTCTGTCTATATGTCTCTCTGTCTGTCTGTTTGCCTGGCTCTCTGTCTCTTTCTTTCTGTGTTTTTCTATCTGTCTGTCTCTCTTTCTCCCTTTGTCTGTCCCTTCTTCTGTACTTTTCACTCTGTTTCTCTCTATTTGTCTGTCTCTCCCTCCTTCTATACATCTGTCTGTCTAAATGTACTGTATGTCTCTCTCTTTCTCTCGCCTGTATATCTATTTGTCCGTCTGTCTTTATTTTTCTCACTCTGTTTGCCTGTTTCTTTCTTTCTCTTTGTTTGTCTGTTTATCTCTCATTCTGTCTCTCTCTTGCTTTTGCGCACACAAACACACACACACACACACACACACACACACACACACACACACACACACACACACACACCAGGAGTGTTCCACATGTCACCAGGGTTTCAGTGACTCACCCATTTATTGCATCAGCTTGGTGAAAGTACACACTCAATTAGAAACACACACACACACACACACACACACACACACACACACACACACACACACAGTTTTTATGGCGGTGGGGTAGATGGTGTCAGAAGACCCCGTGTGGTTTCCCTAAAGCAGAAATCTGAAAGAGTGTAATTAATGTGTATTTAATGTTTCTGTCTCCAAAGTTACAGTGCAGACACAAGTCCTTCTCATCGCCATGGTTACGCAAATCTGTAATTCATCTGCATTACTGACAACAATCTATCAAAAGTTTGTTTCTTTTTTAGGCTGCAAATGGACTTAAACTCAGGAGAAAAGGAGGAAAAAGGGCTGAATTAAAAGGCCAGGAGAGAAATATCGAACCAGATGAAGTTTTTAATATAATCCTGTCCCCAGGTCTCACTTTATGTCACTCTGCTCGAGTAAGCGTTTCTGAAAGGAGATAAAGTAGGAAAACAACTCCGGATGTAACCAGATATGAGAAGAGAAGACATGATGTAGATATGGATTAAAAAATCCAAGACATACAGTATACAAATATCACCAAAAGTATTGGGACATCTGACTTTTCCACCCCTATGTGGTTCTTCCACAAACTGTTGTAGGAGGCACACAATTGCACAGGATGAAGCTGCAGCATGAAATCTTTCCTTCACTTGATCTAGGAGACCCAAAACCGTTCCAGCATGGCAATGCCCCTGAAGCCAGCTCCATGAAGATCTGCTTCACACGGGTTGGAATAGAAGATCTCCTGCTATAGAACAATGAATGTGAACTCTGGCTGCACCCCCCAGGCCTCCTCACCTACATCACTTTACTAACAGCTTTGTGGCTTTATGAATCTCCACAAATCTTTATAAAATCTAGTGGAACATCTTCCCAGAAGAGTGGAGCGCATTATAAGAGCAAACAGAGACCATATGTGGAATGGGATGTTCAAAAAGAAGTACATACCAATATTACTGACACTTATGCATTTTATAATTAAAGTGTCTAATGAAAACATTTAATAAATGTATACGTTTATATAATTATTATATGCATTATAAATGTATTCATAATTGAATATAAATATAAATGCTGTATAATGATTAATCAAAATATTGATTATAATTAGCTTATTTTCGTATTAAATAACACAATTGTTGCATAATTATTCACAGGTTATTACTGATTCATTAGAACCAATTATTAGAGCTTTATGAGGCATTATCTGAGTTATTTAATGGTGTAACAATAGGGCTTTTATATTCAGATGTCTCATTGAGCCTTTTTGTTAGTATGATCTTTTTATTTATTTATACTGTAATACAATTTTATCAATAAAAGAATCTGTAATATAATACGATATAATATAATATGATATTATATGACTGATATGATATGAAATGATTAGATTATATGTTGGAACACTGTACAAATTGTAAATAAAAAATGAATGCAATAACATTTTATTACAATAGAATATACAGATAACATCAAATGTTGAAAGTGAGACATTTTGAAATGTCATGTCAAATATTGGCTCATTTTGGATTTCATGAGAGCTACACATTCCAAAAAAGTTGGGACAGGTGGCAATAAGAGGCCGGAAAAGTGGAATGTACATATAAGGAACAGCTGGAGGAGCAATTTGCAACTTATTAGGTCAATTGGCAACATGATTGTGTATAAAAAGAGCCTCTCAGAGTGGCAGTGTCTCTCAGAAGTCAAGATGGGCAGAGGATCACCAATTCCCCCAATGCTGCGGTGAGAAATAGTGGAGCAACATCAGAAAGGAGTTTCTCAGAGAAAAAATGGAAAAAGTTCTCATCATCTACAGGGCATCATATCATCCAAAGATTCAGAGAATCTGGAACAATCTCTGTGCGTGAGGGTGAAGACCGGAAAACCATACTGGATGCCCGTGATCTTTGGGCCCTTAGACGCCACTGCATCACATACAGAAATGCTACTGTAATGAAAATCACAACATGGGCTCAGGAAGACTTCCAGAAAACATTGTCGGTGAACACAATCCACCGCGCCATTCGCCGTCGCCGGCTAAAACTCTATAGGTCACAAAAGAAGCCGTATCTAAACATGATCCAGAAGCTCAGGTGTTTTCTCTGGGCCAAGGCTCATTTAAAATGGACTCTGTCAAAGTGAAAAACTGTTCTGTGGTCAGACGAATCTTTTTGGAAAACTGACACGCCATGTCATCTGGACTAAAGAGGACAAGGACAACCCAGGTTGTTCTCAGCGCTCAGTTCAGAAGCCTGCATCTCTGATGGTATGGGGTTCATGAGTGTGTGTAGCATGGGCAGCTTACACATCTGGAAAGGCATCATCAATGCTGAAAGGTATATCCAAGTTCTAGAACAACATATGCTCCCATCCAGACGTCGTCTCTTTCAGGGAA